>NC_088791.1:351571903-351614104 GCF_011386835.1 Chrysemys picta bellii
AACCAAATGGCCGTTACTTCAGGCTAAGTAAGACACCTGAGGTCAATTAAAAACCTTCTAGAAATCAGTTAAGGAAGGTAGGTTGATTGAGACAGCTCAAGCCAATCAAGGGCTGGCTGGAACCAATTAAAAAAAAAAGCCTCCCAGTCAGTCAGTTGCACACGTCAGGAGCTGTGTGAGGAGGATGCGCTGTGGGAGAACTGAACAAGTACGGACACCATCGGGCACCAGGGGAGAACCCTGCTGGTACAGCGGCAAAGGGCAGGGAGAGGTAATCCCTCTGCAATTCTCCCCCGCTAGTTAGAAGAATGTCAAAAGTTATATGTGGGCTGATCTACATAAAGAATATCAGCCCGCTTCCTCTGCCAGTTACTCCTATAGCGCAAGTGGGAGAGGGGGCATGTGCTACGGACCCAAAGATCCTAGATTTAAACTCTGACCATGACCAGGCAGGAAAAAATATAATATGTGCTCATGTAATCCCACTGTAACTGGCCCCACGGTGCTGAAATGAGGGTGCATGTTACACTCCCCAGGATCAGGCTTTGCTGCCTTCCAGGAGAAATTCATTCCTTGAGTTCTGACCTGTCCTTATGGAGTTTCCTGCAGGTGGGGTCTCCACCACTCTTGAGCTGCAAGAAGGGCACTCAGCACGGGCCCACTCTGCCCAAAGACCCTGCTGTGTGAGCTCTATTGGATCCCCCACCCTGTGTTTTAAAAAGAGGAGATCCTATAGCTCACCTTCAATTGATTAACCAAAATAAAGCGGGAAAACAAACAAACAAACAATGACTGAAACAACATCTCAAACTACCACTAAATTTGCTATTTCACAATATAAAACCATGTCTAGCACTATGTTTATTCCAGCGTCCTCCTATAAGAACAATTGTAATAGTGACATTTCCTAAGTTTTGGGTTTAACTTTTTACATTCTTCTAACATAGTTATTTTGTGATGTGATATACAGGTGCGCCCTCTCATAAATTAGCACTTTTTAGGGGACTGGATGTTTCACCACATTGCTAATGTGCTGCAGAGCCTTTCACTGCGAGGTGACGGGGTGAATACAGCCCAGCCCAGTAGGGACTGAACGTTGATCCCTGCTAATGGATGTTTAGTGGCATCCAGGAGTTTGGTGCATCTCAGTTCCAGCTCCCACATTCCAAACTCACCACCACGCTGTGCACTCATGGAAGCCTTGGCAGAGAGTCCAAGACCTGCCTGGGCCATGGCTACTGAACTGCCTCCTGTTGCCCCAGAGAGTGAGAAGCCAGATCACACGCTCAAAGAGCCTAGGTGCACACCTGCTTGTGCACACCAAGTGATGAGCACTCTATAAATAGCACAGATTAAGTGATGTGCTAAAGCTAGAACCTCAATGTACTTCAGTGGGAGCTTTGTGCATGGAGCAGCTGCAGAATTAGAGCCACAGAATTCGCTCCAGGACTAAGAGGGGTTGTTGTCTGCAGATCTAAAATGAAGACGTGCAGCAAACCTGTCGAGTAAGAAGGGTCATTTGTACACAGTCACTTCACTGAGGACTCTACCACTTTTACCTTACCAGCTTTCAGAAGTTCCAGTTCACTTTTCTGGGATGAAGCAGCTACTGCAACTCTGCTCTGGTTCCTACGAAGGCAGTTGCTGAAGTGAAGAGAGAAGGATGCTGCAGGAGCTGAACCCTGGCTAGAAGAGATTGGGGCAAGGCGTGAAACTAAAAGTTGTGAGAAATCACATGACTGGGGAAATGGAAAGGAAAATTCCACTGCAAGCAAGGCCCTCTCCTTCCTGAGTGGAACAGGAGCACTGACTCTCCCAACACCCCTCCAGGAAACTCGGGTGATGAGCTCCAACACATCTTGGAGGTGGTGAACCCAGCTTGGAAGGGGAGATACCACCAGGGGAAGAAACAAACATCCACACGCTAATGCTACACCAACATCCCTTTACATGGGAACCAATCCCAATGGCCCTTAGTTGGGACAGGGAGAGGAAAGCACCTGACATTGACCTTATCTACAGCTACCCCACAGTGCAGTACACTGCCACCAGTTCCCTCCAGGCTTAGCACCACCAGTCTGAGCAGCACCCATGCATGGAGCATGAGGCACCTTACCCCAAAAAGCCTGTGAGGCAGGCAGGAGCAAAACCTACCCCACAACGAGCTTCCCCAGGGCAGAGGCAATCCGGTTTGCCTGTGCCTGGGAGGTTCTGCAGGGAATTGGACAATCAAAACAGGTCAACACATGACAGGCCCAAAGGCAGTTGGGGAAGGGAATGTCCTTTGGGGGGGGGCTGCTCCCAAGCCTATGGGTGGTGGATGGTGATCAAAGCTAGTGCCCCTCTGCCAGTCATGGCCAGAGTGGGTCCACAAAAGGAGGTGGCGAAGTGAGAGAAGTTAAACCTGCACCATTCAGCCTGGAGGCTCCGTCTTAGACTTCCCTCTCTTGGTGAAGTTGTGGGTGCTTCACACATCAGATCAAGAGCTGTAACTAAGCATTTTAGTGCCCAGGGTAAGGAAACATATTTGCATCCCCTAGATGTGACATGTTTCAAATCTTCCCTTTCTGGGATGTGGAGAAGGGATTTGAACTTGGGTCTTCCTACACCAATGCTCTAACCAGCAGGCTACAGAGTCATTCTGAAACTCTCTTATGGCTCAACAATTAGCCCTTGTCATTCATAATGGCTCAGACAGGAAGAATGACTCCACAGAGCAGTGATTACTGCTCTCTCGGAGGAGGTCAGAGACCCAATTTGACGAAATTCATTCATCTCCCAGGCATAGCAGCTGACCGGAGTTGGGCATCTGAGTGTTAAAGGCAGAAACAATTCTTAAGCTCTCTTCATGTGTCATTATATAATGCCCGCATCTGTAATTTTCACTCCATGCATCTGAAGAAGTGGCTTTTTTTTACCCATGAAAGCTTATGCCCAAATAAATCTGTTAGTCTTTAAGGTGCCACCAGACTCCTTCTCGTTTTTGAGGATGGGGTTCTGTATCCTGGGAAGCAGTGTCTTTGAAAATGATTTGGTGGTCATGGTGGATAATCAGCTGAACTTGAGCTCCCAATGTGATGTTGTGGTCAAAAAGGGCTAAAGTGATCCTGGGATGCGTAAACAGGCGAATATTGAGTAGGAGTACAGAGATTATTTTACCTCTGTATTTGGCCCTGGTGCAACTGCTACTGAAATCCTGTGTCCAGTCTGGTGCCCACAATTCAAGAATGATGTTGATAAATTGGAGAGGTTTCAGAGAAGAATGAGAAGAATGATTAAAGGATTAGAAAACCTGCCTTATAGTGAGACATTCAAGGAGCTCAATCTATTTAGCATAACAAAGAGAAGGTTAAGGGGTGGCTGGATTACAGTTTTAAGTACCTAAATGGGGAACAAATATTTAATAATGGGAACTTCACTTTATCAGAGAAAAGTATAAACATGATCCAATGGCTGGAAGTTGAAGCTAGACAAATTCTGACTGGAAATAAAGTGTAATTTTTTTAACAGTGAGAGTAATTAACCATTGGAACAATTTACCAAGTTTCATGGTGGATTCTCCATTGCTGACAGTTTTTAAATCAAGTTTGGATGCTTAATTCTGGGGACATTCTCTGGCATGTGTTACACAGAAGAACGGATTAGATGATCGCAATGGTCCCTTCTGGCCTTGGAATCTATGAATCTATGAGTTAAAACTCCTTGTGGCAAAGCTCTTGGGTTCAGTGGAACACACAATCCTTCACATCCTGCCAAGGTGCAGTTCCAGGAAAGGCACATTTGTACTGGAGATTAATAAAAATGTTTATCTGACTGAGCAACTTAGTATGGTAGAGATAAAGAAAAATTATGTATTCATTCCCACTTTTTCAGGATAAAATTTCTGAGTGAAGCTTGAGTTTTCTTTGGATTTTTAAGTAAATCTATTAAGTAGTTTGCAAGATCTAATCAGATAAAAACTGGCTTAAAAAAAAAACAACCAAGGAGCTGATGAAAAAGATTATCTCTAAAAAGAGACTCATGGATTTGCATACTCCTATGTCTAAAAAATGCAGTGTGTTTAAAATCAGAAATGTATACATAGTGAGCATTTTGGGGGTCTCACTGGTGCTATGTAATTATTTTGTTAAAATATTGGCATTATTTATCCTAAATTAATCCACATAAACTGATGTAATCCAACAGGGAAAGTGGTTTACATGACTACTTCCATTGGGTCCAGTAGGCAGATGCCTTTCTGAACAGTTCAGGAGTGGAATACTATATTGCCTTTTGTCATATGCCCCCCCTAATGTTCTCCACATCTGAACCTTGTGGCTTATATGAGGCATGGGGCTAATATGATGCATGGGGAATGGGTTTTGCTAGTCATGGTGCTTTTGTATTGAATTGAAGAAAATCTTCAAACCTAAGCATGAGTGAATTCACAAAACTGTGCAGAAGAGATGGAGGTCAAGAACAGGGGAGGGAGTTTAGTCTGATATGGTAATGGTAGTGGCATCGAATAGGTAGAAGGAGGTGCTGAAAGGTTGGGATCCCTACTGGGGACAGAGTTAAATTTGCAGTTTTCTGAGGTGTATGGGGATTGTGGAAGGGTTAAGATGTGTGTCTCCGGTTGGAGGAAAAGCGGTTGTACAGTGTTCATCTTAACTTTTCAGTTCTTTGCTTTTCAAGTTTTGTGTTAGCTGTGTTTTCTGTAGATCATCCAGTGAGCATGCTCTGATCTCAGCCCCTGCCTCCTCAGGTCGCAGATCCACGCACTCCACATGTGCTGCCCTGAAAGGGCTAGATGCCATCAGGCCCTCCTCCCCAACTCCTGCTGCTGTCTTCATGGTGCTTCTGGAGAGAAGGGGGCAAGAAATTAATGTGAAACAAAAAGTATTTGTCTAAAAAAAAATAAAGGAGCCGGATCTAACGGGTGGGTTTAGCCACATATGCCTTTCCTTGCCAGTTACCATTGTATTTTCTCCTGTAAGTTATTATTCAGAATTTACAACATGACCTCTGAAATAACAAAAGTTTTTGTTTGGGAATCCCTGTCTTCAGAAAGCTGTTCAGATCATATGTTCATTTTGTGTTCCAGGGAAGGGGAAAGCTTTTCACAAGCTCCTTTGTAAGCCAAAGCTGAGTGATGTCCTGGAAATCAGCCAAGAAAGTCTAAAGAATGGAACTCCTGAGACATTTGGAGATTTACTCTGGTATTTCCCAAGGAAACTGATGGCTCAGCTTCCCGGGACATACTGGAGACAGCAAAGCCTGTGGAGGTCACCACCGAGCTGATCAACTACTACAGGAAAGCCTATGATCAGAAGATAGTCATGACGGTTCTGAGAGCCATCAACCTGAGGGATCTGTTGGAAAGACTCATCAATGCAGCAAAGGCTGGTGAGAATCTGCCAATGGAGAGGACAGTGGGCAGTAGCTGGCTAAAAATAATGTATCCACGGTGGGTGTCCTGAGTGTTGGTCGAACTATTGTGTGTTTGAAGGAGGAAGGGAAGGGAAGGTTACTTCACTGAACGAGGTGTTGGCTCTTTCAGTCCTGGCCAAGCTGATCATGACTCTCTTTCATAAGCCAGGAAAATCATGGGTCAGATTCACAAGTCTGGAGTCAAGAATTCTTTCGGGTGCCCAGAACCTCTTGATGAGTGAATGTAGTGAACTCCTGGAATGCAGGCAGGCTGTTGATTGGTGGGTGCTGGTGGAATGGCTATTTGAGAAAGTTTCCCAAGGGTGTATGGTCTTTTCAGCGCAGTAGGATGACAGCATTTTGCAGTGCTTACTGCTGGATTCTGTTGCAGGTTGTAGGCCCCTTAGGCCTGATGAAGCAGTTTACCACCCTGGATAGCTTGTTGGGGCAGGATTTGGAAACCTGTCTTGTTACCCGGGGTTCTGTCAACCCAAAGCTCTTGGTAACTTTGACTCTGTGTAAGGTGGTGTCAGGAAATAAACCAGGGGAGACACGGCCGTCCGACCGATAGATGGCTGGCACAAACAGGACAACACAAGAGTGCTTTCACTTAAAGCTAAACTTAGTCTCAAGCACTTACACACGTCCACAACAGGTTTAGTAAAACATCCCCAACCCTTGATAATTACCAAAGCTGAGTGTGGCTCTCCAGTGACACAGCGGCAGGCGTCCAGTGGCCAAATCTTCCGTCTGCCAGTGGGGACTGCAAGAAGTATCCAGAGGGAGAGTCCAAAACGAGTTCAAAAGAGTCCCCAAACAAGTCCAACTACCTCAAACTTCCCCCCCTTTTATACATTAGTAATAGAATGACATGTCCCTTAAGGAAAATTTGCTAAGTAAGCAGTTTCCATGGTCAAGCAAGAGGTTCCTTCTGATTATTGATTAGCCAGGTGTGGGTTTTTCCAGAGTTTGCAGCCTTGAGACCCCAATAGACATTCCTGGGACACATCCTGCTCTTTTAAAATGCAGGTATCAGCAACTTCAACACAATTCTTATCAGGAAGGATGTGGGGTCAAGCTGCCCTTTCTGTGGCACCCCAAACCCCATCCCCTCCTGCCATGGTCAAGCTGAGACTGCTGAATAGGCTGCTTTTAACAATAAGCCGTAGTGGTTTCAGGCACTTTACTGAATTGGCAAAATCTCCCCGTACAGTCTGGAGACTGATAGGAAGTTTCTCTTGATCTGTAACTTGGAGGAATTCTTTAATTTCATCGTGTCTGATGAAGCCTTTTTTCTCCCACTGGTGCTGAATTTCTGTCCCTCTCTCTTCATCTGCAACAGGCGGTTAGAAAACCAAGGAAACCTGTGTGGGTGATGGGGAGGAAGGCGCTTTTACTGGTATAGCTTGTTTTCTTCAGGGACGGGCTATAGTAGTAACAGCCCAGCTTCATCCGTATAGCTGCATCTGCAATAGGAGCACTTTGTGAGTATACTGTAGCAGTATCGCTGCATACCAGTAAAGCACTCCTCGGGTAGACATGGCTTCAGAACTGCTAATGGAGACAACAGTCCCTACCATTGAGCTTGACCTCACTATAGATTAGTGCTGAACATGGCTTCTGAAATGGTTCCTCTGACGTCCAACAGAACAAATTCCCTCTTGTTATTCCCTCAACCCCTTATTGTGAAGGTCTGTTAATTGCTTTCTGTGTAATAACCACTCCCACCTCATCTAAACACTCGGAGCGTGGTTTGTATGCTGGCAGGCTGTTCCTGAGTGGCCCAGGTGGGAGCTACAGCAGCAAAGGATTGTGAGGCACCCAAAGTTACAGGGCAGGAGTGACATGACCCCACACTCTGGATTGCATTCTGGAAGTCACATGGAATAGCTTTAAAAAGAGCTCCTTGTGCTGTGTGAATTAGATTCATGTTTGTTGTTACTTTATTTTCCTGTTGAGATTCTGATCCAGTTAACACCATTGTAGTTAAATTAAACAGCATGGTAGGCTGATTAGGAGACACAATGATCTGATTTCACAAATTGTAATGGAGGTTACATATGCAGTGATGTTCTTTCCCTCTTGATCGGGATGCATACAACCAGCAGAGTGATTCACTCCTTTAACAGGAGAAGAGAGGGCATGTTGACATCCATCACTCAAAATGTACAGTAATACCCATTGGAAGGAATCATTTGAATTATTCCTACACTGGGTTCTAAATTAACAGGAGCTATTCAAGCAAATTTTATGATACAACAGGAGATTTCCAAGTCATGAAATCTTTATTATTGAATCCAGCTTTCTTTACAGCTCTCCAAGGCCAGACAAACAGCCAACTTCACCCCGATTGACCAGTTTCTTACAGTGATTGCAGGAGATGTGGGTTTGGGGGAGGGATCTGAATGAGAAAAGAGGGTAATGGCTTTGCAGACCAGCACAGGAGAAGCATGTCATAAGTAGGGGGTTGAGTGGGGAAAACAGGCAAATATAGAGACAAGGCTGGCAATTAAGCTGCAGGTGATAAGCACAGCAGTTGAAACAGTTTCACTTTTCACTTCTCCCAGGCAGTCATTTCTCCTTCCAAAACCACTTGAAGATAAGCAAGATTAACCCGAGTGCACAGTTCAAAGTCTGGACTACAGCACAATGTGCAATGCAGCTTCTTTAACCAATTCCCAGTGGCATTCTCACTCCCCCCTCCCTTCTCTTCTGCTAGATTTGACTCTCATAGATCTGCATCAGTATCATCGCTGTGTTTTGCAATTTCCATTCTCTCTCTCCAGTCACACAAGCACAGGTCAGGTAAATTCCAGCAGAACAGAGATGGAATTGGATAAGTACTTGGTGTGGGGGGGTTGCTTTGAGATTTAAGCGAACTGCTCAGGTTTGTGGATATGATAGTGGAGAATGGAGGGAGAGAATTGCTTTGAGTTGTGAGTGCATTAGAGAGAGGTGCTAGTTCCGAAGAGAAAACATTTTGGGTTGTTTGTTTGCAGATGCAGATTCCTGATTTTTTCTGCTCCAGGAGTCAGCTCAGGTAATGTCTGAGGAGGAAGTGGACTATCGTCTGCCGGAAACCCTGGAAAATCTGAGGCAGAAGGGGTCTGGGAGTTCAAGTTGGGAAATGGTGGCAGCGGAACCAGAGCTAAGCTGGTAGTTAAGCTTAGAAGTTTTCATGCAGGCCCCTACATTTGTACCCTAAAGTTCAAAGTAGGGATACAGCCTTGACACCTACTCTTAAATATCTCCAGAGATGGAGATTCCACAACCTCCGTAGGCAATTTATTCTAGTGTTTAACCACCCTGACAGTTAGGAACTTTTTCCAAATGTTCAACCTAAACCTCCCTTGCTGCAGTTAAAGCCCATTGCTTCTTGTTCTATCCTTAGAGATTAAGGTGAACAAGTTTTCTCCCTCCTTATGACACCCTTTTAGATACCTGAAAATTGCTCTCATGTCCTCTCTCAGTCTTCTCTTTTCCAAACTGAACAAACCCAATTCTTTCAGCCTTCCTTCACAGGTCATGTTCTCAAGACCTTTAATCATTCTTGTTGCTCTTCTCTGGACCCTCTCCAATTTCTCCACATCTTTCTTGAAATGTGGTGCCCAGAACTGCACCTGCACAGGCAAGGGACTGTACCCTGAACAAAAGATCCAGATGTAGCAGTTGTTTGATTCTTTTACCACTGTGTTCTCCCCCGAGCAGGACACACCGACTTAAAATGCCACCATACTGAAATGGCCCTAGGGCAACAGATCAGGGAAACTTCGTAGCTTTTCCCTCATAAAATGTCGGATACTATGTGAGATGAACTCCATCTCATTTTGGCCCTGGAACTGGTGAAGGAATCACACAGTGAGTGGAGAAATCCCATTGTGTTAGTGCTGACACAGGATAGCACGTTTCTGCATCAATTTCTGAAAGATCAACACAGTATTGAAATTTGATGCTTATCCGATGCAGAGAGTAGATGAACTATTTGAAGTGCTGGGACCTGCCAAATATATATCCACTTTAGATCTCACAGTTGGATATTGGCAAGTTCTCTTTATGCTAGATACCTGGGTGAAGAAAGCCTTTTCCACACAGTGGGCTTGCATCAGTTCTGGATCAAGTCATTTGGCCTCCACAGTCTGAAAATGTATGATTCAGGCCTGTATCTTCACCTTGTTTACCCATTTGATTTTTGACACTCTTATGTCTATATATTCTTATATATGCGTGAACAAAGGACAAAGACACTGTGTGTGTTGTTTCTGCCTGGCCAGATGGTTTAGTTAGTTTAATGGAACAGATAAGATAATTAAGCCTGGTAAGGAGGGGGAAGGTTGGGACACTGGGAAACAAGACTCTGCAGCCTCAGAGCTGGGAGGTGGGTATGGGTAAAGGCTCTGCATCATCAGAGTTATGATACACATGCTTGCTGGAAACTAACCCCCTGCACTTGGGACTTCTGGTCCTCTGCTTTCAGTTTGCATGACAAGATTCAGAGGAGAAAGTGAAGGGAACATCCTCTAACACCTGGTGTCTGCTGTTTGTACTTGGGTGGCTTAGGTAAGCTCCCAGGTAGCTGAGTTTGGATGCGTGGCACCATCTGCTGTCGTGTTCGGTGATAACAGGGCCTGGAGAGGCTAAATCACCAGCAAATCAGTGTGAAAAGGGGCCAGTCCAGCTGGATGGTTAGAGGGGTGCATCAGTTCCCACAGCTCCCAGAGTGCACCCTGGCATGATAACCGATTGCACTCACACTTTCTGGAGCCCAAATTAGGCCCCCAGAAACCTGTGACAAACTTGGGGGAGGGACTATAGCCCCCCACAAAAAATCTAGATGTAGCAGTTGGTTGTTTACTTTACCGCTGTGTTCTCATCCCAGGAGCACACACATACCTAAAATACCACCATACTGAAATGGCCCCAGGGCAACAGATTAGGTAAACTGCATGGCTGTTCCCTCATAAAAATGGAGGATTTCATGGGAGATGAACTCCAGGTCATTTTGGCCCTGGGAGTGGTGAAGGAATCACACAGTGAGTGGAGAAGCCCCATGGTACTAGTTCTGATACAGGATAACACAACCCATTTCTGCACTCATTTCTGAAAGATCAAAACAGTATTGAAATTTGATTCTTATCTGATGCAGACAGTAGATGAACTATTATAACAGTTAGGAGCTGCCAGATATATATCCACTTTTGAGTTCACAAAGGGATACTGGCAAATAACTTTGATGCCAGAATCCTGACAGAAGAAAGAATTTCCCATGCCTTTTGGCTTGTCAATTCAAGATCACGTCATTTGATCGCCACAGGGTGGCAGTGAATTAGAGGCTAATGGACTGGATATTACAACTGCATGGGAAGAATGCAATGGCACGCTGCTACCATCAATTGAAAATGGGTTTTGATCCCATATCTTGTGGCAACATTCTCAAACAGAGCAGATGGCAGTACATTACACACAGAAAAAAAAAGCCATCATCAATTTCTAGGCTGAACAGTCTGCAAGACTCAGTTTGCCCTGACAATCTGAGCCCCTAGTTTTGGTGAATCATTTCTTCATTCCCGAGGGAGGTTCTCAGGCTAAAGTTCTCCAGGGTCCAATTTCTGCTCTTCCCTCTGCTCATGGATCTGAGGGAATTGTCTGGAAGTCCTGCCCAACCTGAGAGTCTGCTGGGACTGTACAGGGAAATCATAAAGATCGCTGTCCAGGACACCGAGTGTGAGACATGAGATTCATACACATTCTCAGGGCTCTGCTTTGCTGTCTCAGTAAAAAGATTTCCTCTCTCTGCTGAGCGGGATTTTGGTGAGTTGCCTGTTTCTGCATTAGAGTTAGTGCTAAGGGCTCAGGAATGGTTCCAGGGTTCAGCAAGAAAAGCAGGATCAGGACCAGACAAGCAGGCAGGCAACAGATAAAGAGATCGGAAAACAGTTTGGGAGCCCTAAGGGGCAGAGTGGCAGGAGTAAGGGAAGCAGTAAGTACAGGCCTGGGGAATTCAGATCCCTGGGACAATACTTGGAATGCTAAAATCTGAGTAAATGAAGGTGTCAGTTTGGGAAATAAGCAAGTCATTAAAAAAAAGAGTAAAAAGTTAACTCTGCAGAGACTGGAGGGAATTAAGCAGTTAAAAGTTGTAAAAATGTTTTAAAAAGTGTTATAGAAGAAAATTCTTGGTTTCTTTGTAGCCATTCTAAAGAGAAAACACAAAACTTGCAGGAACAGCTTGATGGAGCAGTCAACAATTGGACACATTTACAATATATTCTCCAGAATGGTGTTAAAAGAATCTTAACCGTGTCCAAAGAGGAGAAGCAATGCTTCTGGTGGTGGCCCAGATGATGGACAATTTTACAATTGTCAGGGCTCTCAGTGTTACTGTGGATTATTATGGCTATTGGCCTATTATTACGTAGACTAGTTCTGCAATGTGTACTGCGGAGATTAAGGAGGGCACAGATCCATAAAGCACAACTGCTAATTGTAACACAAAGCGATGTAGATCCTCCAACACAGTATAACTGATAACCCAGACCCAACCTTCTCAGGCCCATTGCTATGGGAAGTCTGGAACTCTAATTTGGAAACTTGCAGTATGCCTGTATGAAGGACGGTGCAGGACATCATACTGCACAGGGGGTAGTGGGGCAAATGGAGCACCACCTTCATACCTGTCTCTTTCAGTAAATGTGCCACCATATGCCCTATGCTTTTCCCAGGACACCTGGGCAGGAGGGTCCCAGAAGAAAAGAGAAAAAAAAATCAAGTGGAGTGTTAGAAGTGCTAGTGACTATGTAAAAAGCAACAGAGGTTCCTGTGGCACTTTTAAGACTAACAGAAGTATTGGGATCATAAGCTTTCGTGGGTAAGAACCTCACTTCTTCAGATGCAAGATGACTTGTATTTGAAGAAGTGAGGTTCTTACCCACGAAAGCTTATGCTCCCAATACTTCTGTTAGTCTTAAGGGTGCGACAGGACCCTCTGTTGTTTTTTACAGATTCAGACTAACACGGCTACCCCTCTGGTAAGTGACTATGTAAGATTCAGGCTTGTATCTTCACCTGAGATTGAATTTTGGGTCTTGTTTGCCCAATTGATTTTTGATACTCTTATATCTGTATAATCTTATATCTTATGCCGATGCATGTGACAAAAGAACAAAGACACAGTGTGTGTTGTTTCTGCCTGGCCAGATGGATTTGTTAGTGTAATGGAACAGATAAGATAATTATGCCTGCCAAGGAAGGGGGAAGGTCGGGACACTGGGAAACAAGGCTCTATGGCATCAGAGCTGGGAAAGGGGGATACAGGTAAAGGCTCTGTGGCATCAGAGCTGAGAAGGGAAACTGGGAAACAAGGTTCTGCAGTGTCAGATTTATGGTACACGTGCTTGCTGGACACTAACCTGAATACGAATCACATTGCCTGCACTTGGGACTTCTGTTTTTCGGCTTTCTGTCAGTGTGACAAGAATCAGGTGAGAGGGTGAAGGGAAAGCCCTCTAATACCTGATGTCTGCTGCTTGTACTTGGGTGGCTTAGGTAAGCTTTCAGGTAGCTCAATTTTGGTGTGTGGCGCTATCTGCTGTTGTTTTGGGTGATAACAGGGCCTGGAGAGGCTGAATCACCAGCAAAGTGGTGTGGAAAGGGGCCAGCTCTACTGGGTGATTAGATTCCCATGGCCCCCAGACTACACCCAGGGGATGACAGCCCATCACACTCATATGCTCCAGAGCCCAAATTAGGCCCCCAGGCACCTGTTATGCAAGCACCCGGGAGAGACTGTCAACTAAACAAAAGATGCAGATATAGCAGTTGTTTCTTTCCTCTACCACTGTGTTCTCACCCCAGCAGAGCACACCTATTTAAAATACCACCACACGTAAATGGCTAAGTGCAACACATCAGGCAAACTCCATGGCTCCATCCCCCATAAAATATGGGATACCTTCTGAGATGAAGTCCAGGTCATTTTGTCCTTGGGAGTGAAGGAATCAAAGAGTGAGCGGAGAAACCCATGGCATTAGTTCTGACGCAGGATAGAAAAACCCATTTCTGCATTGATTTTGGAAAGATCAATTCAGTAACACAGTATTGAAATTTCATACTTATCGATGCAGAGAGTTGAAGACCTATTAGAACAGTTCAGAGCTGATTATATATATAGACCTCACAAAGTGATACTGGCAAGGACCTTTTATGTCAGAATCCTGAGAGAAGAAAGCTTTTTCCATGCCCTTCGACTTGCATCATTTCAATATCATGTCATTTGACCTCCATTGGGTGACAATGAATTTCAGAGGCTAATGGATTTGATATTACAACTGCCTGGGCGCTATGCTGCTAGATCAATTGAAAATGGGTTTCAGAAATGTTTGCAAAACTCAGTTTGCCCTGAAAATGTGAGCCCCTTTTATTAGCGAATTATTTCTTCCATCCCATGTCATCCCATTCTTCCATGTCTAGTTGAGAGCCGGTATCAAGCGGAGTGCCGCAAGGATCAGTCCTGGGGCTGGTTTTGTTCAATACCTTCATTAATGGTCTGGAGGATGGCATGGACTGCACCCTGAGCAAGTATGCAGATGACACTAAACTGGGAGGAGTGGTAGATACGCTGGAGGGTAGGGATAGCATACAGAGGGACCTAGACAAATTAGAGGATTGGGCCAAAAGAAATCTGACGAGGTTCAACAAGGCAAAGTGCAGAATTCTGCTCTTAGGACAGAAGAATCCCATGCACTGCTACAGACTAGGGACCGAATGGCTAGGTAGCAGTTCTGCAGAAAAGGACCTAGGGGTTACAGTGGATGAGAAGCTGGATATGAGTCGACAGTGCACCCTTGTTGCCAAGAAGGCTAATGGCATTTTGGGCTGTATAAGTAGGGGCATTGCCAGCAGATGGAGGGACATGATCATTCCCCTCTATTCAACATTGGTGAGGCCTCATCTGGAGTACTGTGTCCAATTTTGGGCCCCACACTACAAGAAGAATGTGGAAAAATTGGAAAGAGTCCAGCAGAGGGCAACAAAAATGATTAGGGGGCTGGAGCACATGACTTATGAGGAGGGGCTGATGGGACTGGGATTGTTTAGTTTGCAGAAGAGAAGAATGAGGGGGGATTTGACAGCTGCTTTCAACTACCTGAAAGGGAGTTCCAAAGAGGATGGAGCTAGACTGTTCTCAGTGGTAGCAGATGACAGAAGAAGGAGTAATGGTCTCAAGTTGCAGTGGGGGAGGTTTAGGTTGGATATTAGGAAAAACATTTTCACTAGGAGGGTGGTGAAGCACTGGAATGGGTTAGATAGGACATAGTGGAATCTCCTTCCTTGGAGGTTTTTAAGGCCCGGCTTGACAAAGCCCTGGCTGGGATGATTTAGTTGGGGATTGGTCCTGCTTTGAGCAGGGGTTTGGACTGGATGACCTTCTGAGGTCCCTTCCAACCCTGATATTCTAGGATTCGAGCTGTAGTTCTCCAGTGTCTATTTTTCACTCTTCCCTGTGGCCAGGGAGCCGAGATAACTGTCTGAGAGTCCGGGTTAACCTGAAAGTCTGCAGGCAATGTAAAAGGGGATCATAAACCTTACTGTCCAGCACGATGAGCATCAGACATGAGAAATGCATACGCTGATTCGCAACGCTCTGCCTTCCTGTCACCGTAAGGAGATTTCCTCTCTCTGCTGAGCAGGATTTCAGTGAGTTGCCTGTTTCTGCATTAAAGTTAGTGCTAACGGCTCAGGAAGGGTTCAAGGGTGCAATTAAACAAAGTGATTTACCAAGTAAAATTGGAACTGCAAAGGGGGGAGGGATAGTTCAGTGGTTTGAGCATTGGCCTGCTAAACCCAGGGTTGTGAGCTCAATCCTTGAGGGGACCACTTGGGGATCTGGGGCAAAATCAGTACTTGGTTCTGCTAGTGAAGGCAGGGGGCTGGACTCAATGACCTTTCAAGGTCCCTTCCAGTTCTAGGAGATGGGATATCTCCATTAATTTAAAAAAAATGAATTGGAAATAGTTTAGACTTTGTCCTTTTAGCTGTCTCAGGACCTTCCTTTTTAGGGTTTTGTGGATTTTTCTCTGGTTCACTCAAGTTTTCCAATTCAGCAACTTCACTGCCCTGTGCAGCCAAGGCCTTTGCAGTGAGGATCTCTGTTATCAGAGGGTTCACAACAAGAATGGGCCACACACTGGCCAGATTCTGCTCTCACAATCTTTCTTCAGTGGGTCACTCCAAATTGACACTGGCCTCCCTGAAAGCAAAATCAGGGCCCACGTTTTTTGGAATCCCCATCTTTCATGGCGGGGCTCAGAATGCCCCATAAACTGGGAATTTCCTTCAGACTTTCAGCACTTTAACAGAATAGGCCCTCTGTAGAAGGAACAGAAGCCGTAATTTTGCAGCTCAGAGCCGAAGGTTAAACAGATTAAAGGGTGAAATATTGTCCCCAATGAGATCACCATAAATCCACATGTAGGGACATAAACAAATGACCTGAATTACACCAGCCATGAGCCTCCAGTGACGTCAAATTAAGTCATCCTGTGACCTCTAACGATGGTTGAGCTCATTTGACCCAAAGAAGAACTGACAGGAGAATTGCTGAAATCTCAAACTCACAGGCTTAGAGGTTCAAAACAATTAGAATATCAATTCTTTTGTGGGGCGGGAGGAGGGATCTGCTCTCTCTGTTCCCGGGCATCTCTGGCTCTGGAGAGGATGAGAAGAACCAAAAGGCAGTAAAAAGAAAAGCATGTTTCTGGTTTAGAGCAAACCAGTTGGGGTTGGAAATCTCACTGGGGGAGTTCCAGGAACGCACAATGTGTGTCTGTGCTGCGGGGAGGGGCAGGGATGTGCAGTATCCAGATCACAGTGGCATGGAGTCCGGATGCTGGATGAAACAGAGAATGCATATCCCAGCTAATGCACAGATCAGAGAGGCATAACGAGACCTCCTAGGTTAGGGGGTGTCTCAGACTGTAACGGGATGTGGACCACACTGTAGAAGATTGTCTCTGACACCATCCCACATCCCAACCATCCCTCCTCCCATAAGCAACCCCACTACAGTGTCGAGGTGACATCAGTAATTGCCAAGATGGAAAAGCAGCTTCAGAAAGGGGTGTCTGGGTTTCAAAGGGGCTGCAATACCTTAAAGCTTTGTTTTGATTTGAGGAAGAGTTACTAGCGCTGGCGCCTTTTAGTCTCCACATCCTCTCTCCCTCCCGCCAAGTCTGTCCCTCTCTCCTTCCCTGCACAGCCTGAGCTGTTACTCGCGTTTCTTTTGCCCAAAGAAAGGCTGTCCAGGCTGATCTCCCCCTTTTCCCTGGTGCAGGCAGACACTGAGTTTAAGCTCGTCTGAGGAGGTGTTTCTGTTGTGGGGTCTGGCACCTGGTTTTGGTCCTGGATGAGGGGTATCATGGTGCGGCAGGGCTGGAAGTTCGGTGGTGGGGGGGCGGAACCTACATGAACAAGTAGCCAGCACTGGGGGTTCTGGGGTCTGGATCGAGGTGTACATGGGCAGGTGAGGAGCACTGAGGGTTATGGAGGCAGGGAGGGACCTTCCTTGGCCCAGAGTGTGTTTGGGGTGGCGGGGTTGTCAGAACTTTGTCCTGCCAAACCACAAAAGTGCTGCCTGGGTGTCACAACCTTTACTCAATGTTGTTTCCAGTGGTTGTTGTTGAATGTTTATTATGTTTATTCACCGGTGAAATGTCTGATGTTTGCTCATCAGTTGATTCAATTCCCCATCATACTCTGATCCCCCTGTCAGTACCCTCCTTCCCCATCCCAGGCTGCCCTGATTCCAACAGCACACTGGTCACCAGTGTCTTCTCCATGGTCTTCAATCATCCCTGGCTCGCACAACCGCCAAGCCTCCTCACACTCCCCACAGCTCTTCCTCTGCAGGGGTGAGGTGCCGCCCGTCACACCTACTCCCTTGGCTGCAGGGCAATCAGTGACTGTGTCTCACCCATGAGAAATCTCACGAGTGGCAAATGCCAAGGCAGGCACCTGGGCAGCTTCTCTTGTTACACCCATACACACCGCATGGTGCTTCAAGGACTGCTACACAGGAACAACTTGGAAGCTGCGAAGCGTGCACATTCTATAATAAGAGCAGCAGCTCTGGGAAATATGGGGTCTAGATAAGTACAGCCGTCCTGGTAGCAGACTGAAAGAGTGTGCCCCTGGGACAGAGATGGTAAAGAACAGATGCTCTGGTATTATTTGCCAGCTGGCTCTGTTAGTCAATAATGGTGAGGGTTGTACATTTATTCCTCAGTGCAGAGATTTTATGGCTCAAGTCATTATTTTTTTCATCTAAAACGTTCATCCCCACAGTGCCTCACAGGACCCTCAGACTCGTGAAACACACACATAGCGTAATGCTTCAGTGGCACCAAAGTCACGTGAGAATTTCTCCCCTTGGGCCTCAATTCAAAATGGTCATGAATAGAAAAAAATGCCTCCAGCTGACTCCGGAGACATGTTTGAGATTTCAAAGCCAGAAGGGACCATTGTGATCATCTTGTCTGTATAGCACAGGCTTGTAGAACATACCCCCCAAATTATTCCTTGGGCAGATCTTTTAGGGAAACATCCAACCTTAATTTAAACTTTCTCAGGGATGAAGAATCCTCCAAGACCCTTGCTAAGTTGTTCCAGTGGTTAATTACTCTCGCCCTTTAATAAATTTATACTTTATTTCAAGTCAGAATTTCTTTAACTTCAGCTTCCAGACATTGGACCATGTTACACCTCTGTATGCTAGGCGGAAAGGACTATTATTAAATATTCGTTCCTCATGCAGGTACTTACAGACTGTTATCAAGTCACCATTTGACCATCTTTGTTACGCTAAATAGATTGAGATCTTTGTGTCTATCACTGTAAGGCAGGTTTTCTAAACTTTTACTAATTCTTCTGATTCTTCTCTGAATCCTCTTCAGTGTATCAACATCCATCCTTAATGCTGGACATCAGAACTGGACACAGGATTCCAGCAGCAGTTGCACCAGTGCCAAACACAGAGGTAAAATAACTGTGCTCCTGCTCCTTGAGATTCCCCTCGTTATCATCCCAGGATCTGATTGGCCGTTTTGGCCACAGGATTGCACTGGGAGCTCACGTTTAGATTATTATCCCTTCACATCCCAAAATCTTCTTCAAAATCACTGTGCTTCCCTCAATAGTCCCCCATCACGTAAGGATCACCTACATTCTTTGTTCCTAGTTGTATATATGGCCATATTAAAACATGTATTTTTTACTTTGACCCAGTTTACCAAACAATCCAGAGTGCTCTGAATCAGTGACCTGTCCTCTTCCTTATTTACGATTCCCCAACTTTTGTGTCATCAGCAAACTTCATTGATATTCAGGCATGAGAAGGGTTAGCAGTTGAATTTCTCTTCTCAGTTAACACCTGTAATTTTTGTCTGCAAGAAATTGTCTCACCAAAAGACACAGGAGAAGTAACAGAGGTGCAGCCTGTAGCCCTAAAAACAAAGAGCCTTGTGACCCTCTTGCCCATTCCTTTGAGCACAAAGTCATAGCCTAGAACAATAACTGATTCCCTCTAGTTCTGCAATATCCTGTGACGGGATGCCCAGTACTACACAGAAGAGTCTAGAGGACAGTGAAACATTGACTCGGTGACCGCATGGCATTGTGTTTTCTGTAGGATTCTCAATCCCACTCCTCCTGTCTGTGCTAGCACTTTGGGTAGGGTTTCACAGAGCTGTGTACCATGATGTCCAATTCCCTGTCCTGAGTTCATAGTTTAATTACAACCCTTTTATATGTATGAGGAGTAAATGTTGCCATGTCACTGCTCAATCCCCTTTCTGGATTTTAAATAACTATAAAAAATTTATCGTACCTATTTGTTACAAAGTGTGTAACCCCCCTCTTTGTGCTTCTCTCCCTTCATAGGCACCTTGAGCATTTCTAATTCCTATCAACACATCGACCACATCATGGCAGCTTTCAACCTATCCCCTTTTGACCCTTCAACATTCTTCCTAACAGGCATCCCTGGCCTGGAAGCTGCCCATGTCTGGATTTCCATCCCTTTCTCTATGTTCTACATTATCAGCCTATTGGGAAATTTCACAATTCTGTTTGTTGTAAGCAAAGAGCAGACCCTGCACAAGCCAATGTACCTGCTGCTCTGCATGCTGGCGCTCACAGACATTGGCATGTCTACCTCCGTTGTGCCAAAGGCACTGTGTATATTTTGGTTCAATTTGACCAGTATTACTGTAGGCGGCTGCCTCACGCAGATGTTCTTCCTTCATGCAATTTCTGCTATGCAGTCAGCCCTCCTTGTGACAATGGCCTTCGATCGCTACATTGCCATATGTGACCCCCTGAGATATGCCACCATCCTCACTAACACACGGATAGCTAAGCTAGGTCTAGTGGGTTTGATAAGAGCTGTTCTCTTTGTTCTGCCCCTGCCTCTGTTCCTGAGCAGGCAGCCATTCTGTGCCAACCACATTATCCCAAACACATACTGCGATCACATAGCTGTTGCAAAGATTTCATGTGGGGATACCACAGTCAACAGGATGTACGCCTTGGTGGTAGGGCTTGTATGCACTGGGTTAGACCTGACACTCATTGCCCTGTCCTACATTCTGATAATCAGGGCCCTCTTCAGAATATCCTCAAAGAAAACCCACCAGAAAGCCCTCAACACCTGCACAGCCCATATTTTTGTGATGTTGATGTTTTATCCTCCCTTCATCTTCTCTTCTCTGACACATCGGTATGGTCAGGGCATTGCTCCCCACATTCACATCATGTTGGGCAATCTCTATTTTGTTGCCCCCCCCATACTCAACCCTATCATTTATGGGGCCAAAACCAAAGAGCTTCGTGACAAAGTGTGCAAATACAGCTACAGAAGGTGATTGCCTGAGGCCACTGACTTTAAACATGCATGACAAAAGGGGGAAAGACTACCTCCCAGTTAATCAAGGGTACTCTGTCCCAGTTCGGCTTAGCTTAGCATTGTGGAAGTTGAAAGTCTGAGAAGCTCCTCAAGTCTAACATCTTATCACTCCATCACCAAGCACAGCTCTCTCTGCTGCTCACTTTCCTCTCTCGGACCATCACCTGTTCTCTTTGAGTCACCATTTCCATGACTTCTAGACTACCAGAAAATATTGCAGCTTTCTGAAACAAGGTGGCTTGCGATTAGAGCCTGTTTGAACAGGGTTCTTAATGAGGTTGATGAACTGAAGCTTTGTTTTCTGATAGCCAAAGACAAAGAACACAACTACAGTGGTGAACTTTTAAATCATATGTACAGTGATCCGGTGAACAAAATTTACCTGATATTTCTATGGCCAATCCATCAGAAAGCATGGAGGATAAACCAAATGTTTCTATTGGAAAGTGCTTATACAAGAAGACTGCTGCAGGAATTGAGGATATTCTACTAGTGATTATTAGTGAAAGTTGTGAAATTGTGTTTTTGAGAACTGGACTGTATTACTCTGGATTTAAGGGGTGTTTACCCCACATTGAGGTGAAGCCAATTGCAACAAGAGGGTATACACTCAACCACTATGAGTTAATACAATAGAACACCACATAGTTCAGGGTTATTTGGAAAGTAGCCTTTTAGATACAAGGTTAAAATCTAGCTGGCAGTTTCTGCTCATCAGAATGGGGGCAGTGGACAGACTAGTAAATAAGTGAGAATTGAAGAATATAAATGGATGAAAACCTTGAGTCTAGATGCCTGTGATATTAGAAGTTTATTGTAAGTTAGGAATAGTGATGGTCCAGTGATGTCACTATGGATTTTGTAAAAGTTATAAAAGATTAGCTAATACGGTGCACTTTGGAGCAGTCCTTTGAAGCCATCTTGAGAAACCTTTTCCCTCACACCCTTTCACCCCAGCAGCTGAGCAACTGGCCATTGCAAATCTGCTGTTAATTACTCCATACAGTTCCAGAATTTCTAAACCAATTCCTTATGTGTGTGTGTACTTCAGCCTAATGAACTGCGGTGTTAGACAAGACAAAATTGCTCTGTTCCTATTGATTGATTCCTGACACTGCCTGGAGTGAAATACTTAAGTTGACCATTCTGGGCTTTCTCAAAAATCTGTTCAAGGGACTGCTGTGTTAAACTACACCATTGCCTGGGAGTCCAATAACTTACCACTTGGCGCAATTGATTTTGGATTCGCTTTCAGCTGGAACTTTCAAAATACACACAAACCATTCCCATTGTGCAAGATGTGACTAGTAGGTGTCAACATTTCATTTTGCAGTTTGTGAAACAGATGATATAGAGATTGCCAGCAAACATTCAGGTGATTGCGTCGCTTTCACATCCTAGATTGGCTGATAACTCATTCCTGTCATTGTATTGTGGTGAAGAATTTTGCCTATGGTTCACTGGCCTCATACTCAGAACAGCCAAGTTGAGCAGTTTGGGGTTGAAGGTCTCGAACCCATGGATGCGGCTGGGGTCAAAGACTTTAATGAACTCGGCTTCTTTGCTCTTTCGTTGCTATTGCTAGTTTTTAGCAATGCTGCAGGTGAAAGACTGTTTTCTCCCAGGAACCTGATTTAAAAAAAAAACTACGAACAAGATGTAAGAGGAACTTTTAGAAAACATTCCTCATGTTTGGGCTTACAGGCAATGACACAAAATCTGTTGTGAAGAGTTTGCATCAATGGAGGAAATGTTTGCACTGCATGACGAGCAGCAGGAGCAGTCTAATTCCGACAAAAAAGCAGCAAGGATGAAATGTTGTCTTTTAACAAACTCGTTCAACACATAATATGGTGACTTTCTACCATCACTGAATGCAATTAGAAATAAATAATATAATAATGTCATTGATGTTTTTACACTACATACGTTTTGGGCTCATTTGGGGCTATTTTAACACCATTATTCACCTGGTTTTTTGCTTTGAAACACCTGCCAACCATCAACCGAGATACAATCAAGTACTGGGGCTTTGACTCTGAATTTCAGTGTCATCTCGTAGATTTGTTGCTAATGTGGACAAACTCCTGCTGGGGCTTGTATCTTCTTTTTTTTTTAAATCAAATCTATAGTAGGTATGTAATGAAAGCCTTCGTTTGTTTTTTGACATATAGATGAATGTCTGAATTAAAAAAAAAACAACAACAACTTTGTTTCAAGAAATAAATCGGGCGACACTTAGGTTACTTTTTACCTTATTTTGGGGCTATAAATGCAGTAGAATTCTAGCAAACCACCTCAAGCGGAGCTGGAGTCAGCACAGCAGCAGCCAGAAACACAAGGGCCAGAGAGAAGGAGCCCAGAAGGAGAGCTGGGCTTGAGGCAGAGCTGGGGAGCTGCAGCTCCAACAGACCAGAACTGGGACCTGGGTCTGCACAGACCTGCTGCACCAACGGGGAGCCAGGGATGAGCTACAGTGGGGAGCTGTGGGGCCAGAGCCAGGATAGTGGATGCCGGCCAGGCCACATGTAACACGGCAGCCGAGCACAATGAGAAGTGGGGAGAGCAAGGTGGGGCCATGGGCAGGGAGACGTCACCAGACAAGAGGGCCTTGAAGGCTGGACTGAGAAGTTTGGATATGGGGTGGGCAGTTGCTGGGGAGAAGCGTCCTGTCACCTAGACCCTCAGGGCATGTGGCCACTGTTTGAACAAGTCTCACTGCAGCGCAGCCAGGGCCTGGGCAGGAGGCCTGGGATGTGTGAGGAACAGGCTGTGAACTTTTCTTACGTCCCAGGGACAGCTGTTCGTGATGTCCCCATGCCCACAGACCAGGGCTCCTCGTTACCTTGAACCTTTCCCATTTTTTTCTTATTATTTTACAGTTGCTGTTTAATAAAATATATTTGGTTTGAACTTAATGTAGTAATCAGTGGTTCAGGGAAGCATCCAATGTGAAGAGAGTACCCCAGAGTGAGGACACCCTAGTCCCAGTCCTAAGTGACCAGAATGGGACTGGTTTATCCTCCCAGTAATCCTGGGCCCAGCCATGTCACTATTACATAAGAATATAAGAACGGCCATACTGGGTCAGACCAAATCAAGCCCAGTATCCTGTCCTCTGACAGCGGCCAATGGCAGGTGCCCCAAAGGGAATGAACAGACAGGTTATCGTCCAGTGATCCATGCCCTGTCACCCAATCCCAGCATCTGGCAAACAGAGGCTAGGGACACAATCCCTGCCCATCCTGGCTAATAGCCATTGATGAACCTATATTTCATGAATCTATCTAGCTCCCTTTTAAACCCAGTTATAATATTGGCCTTCACAACACCGTCTGGCAAGGAGTTCCAGAGATTGACAGTGCGTTGCATGAAAAATACTGTGTGTTTGTTTTAAACCTGCTACCTATTAATTTCGTTTGGTGGCCCCTTGTTCTTGTATTATCAGAAGGAGTAAATAACACTACCTTGTTACTTTCTCTATACCACTCATGATTTTATAGACCTCTACGATATCACCCATTAGTCGCCTCTTTTCCAAGCTGAAAAGTCCCAGTTTTATTAATCTTTCCTCATACAGAAGCTATTCTATACCCCTAATCATTTTTGTTGCCCTTTTCTGAACCTTTTCCAATTCCAATATATCTTTTTTGAGATGGGGCGACCACATCTGAAGGCAGTATTCAAGGTGGGGGCGTACCATGGATTTATATAGAGTCAATATGATATTTTCTGTCTTATTATCTATCCCTTTTTTTGGTGATTCCCAATATTCTGTTCACTTTTTTGACTGCCACTGCACAGTGAGCGGATGATTTCAGAGAACTATCCACAATGACTCCAAGGTCTCTTTCTCGAGTGGTAACAGCTAATTTAGACCTCTCCGTTTTATATACACCTCTACCTCGATATAACACGACCCGATATAACTCGAATTCGGATATAACGTGGTAAAGGAGTGCTCCGCGGGGCAGGGCTGCGCACTCCGGTGGATCAAAGCAAGTTCGATAGAACGCGGTTTCACCTATAAAGCGGTAAGATTTTTTGGCTCCCAAGGACAGCGTTCTATTGGGGTAGCGAAGTATATGTAGTTGGGAATATGTAGCACAACCCTAATCTGCATCCATTTTTGAAATTTCACAGTATTCAAATTTGATGCTTCCCCGATGCAGAGAGTTGATGAACTATTAGAACAGTTTGAGCTGCCACTTTAGACCTCACAGGTGGAAACTGGCAAATACCTTTGATGCCAGAATGCTGGGAGAAGAAAGCACTTCGGCTTGCATCAATTCAAGATCATATCATTTGGCCTCCACAGGGTGGCAGTGACTTTTCAAGGGCTAATGGACTGGATATTACAACTGCATGAGGCATATGCATCATTACACTGCTCCGATTAATTGAAATGGGTTTTTGTCACGTAACTCGTGGTGGCATTCCCACACATAGTGTATTACACACAGAAAAGAAAGTCATCCCCAATTTCTAGGCTGCACGATCAGCAAGACACTGTTTGCCCTGACAATCTGAGCTCCTGGTATTTGCGAATCATTTCTTCGCTCCCACATGAGACTCTCAAGCTGCAGTTCTCCAGGGTCTATTTTCTGCTCTTCCTACTGCTTACGGAGTCGAGGGAATTGTCTGGGAGTTCTGCCAACCTGAGAGTCCGCAGGGACTGTACAGGGAAATCATAAAGGTCACTGTCCAGCACGCTGAGTGTCAGAGACGTGAGATTCATACGCTGATACTGCAACAAGAAAGCAGAGCCCTGGGTAAGGAGATTTCCTCTCTGCTGAGTGGTATTTTGGTGAGTGGCTTGTTTCTGCCCTAAAGTTAGTGCTGAGGGCTGAGGCAGGGATCCAAGGTTCAAATCAAGAATCATCTGGGCAGGAATTCACCAGCACGGTGACTTGAACTGTTTTATTGTCAGAAACACCCAGAGATTTGCCTGGCATAATTGGAACTATAAATGTATTGGAAATAGATCAGACTTTTTTTAAGATCAGTTCCTTGTGTCTTACTGTGTCCTTCTATCTGTCTCAGTAACTCTCTTTCTTTGGGTGGAATCATTTTTCCTCTTGATTGCTCAAGTTTTCCAATTCAGCAACTTCACTGTGCTGTGAGGTAGTACAGCCAAAGCCTCTGCAGTGGGTCTCTGTGCTACCAGAGAGTTCACAACAAGAATTGCGTACACAGGAGTTCTCAGATTCTGCTGTCACGTTCTGCCATCAGTGAATGTCTCCTTCAGACTCATTCAGCACCCTAACACAATGGTGCTCTCTGTAGCAGGACCTGAAGCCATGATTATCACAGCCGAAAGTTAAATAGGTTAAATGGTGAAATCATTGCCCCGTTGAGATCACCCTAAATCCACATCTAGGAACTTAAATAAATGACCTGTTTACACCAATCATGAGCCTTCAGTGACTTCAACTGGAGTTGTCCCATGGCTTCTAAGGATCAGTGAGCTCATTTGGACCAAAGAAGAACTGACGTGTGAGGAGAGTTGCTAAAATCTCAAACTCACAGGCTTAGAGGTTCAAACAATATTTTCAGGGATAGAGAGGGATCTGCTCTCTCCGTGCCCCTGCATCTCTGGTTCTGGAGAAGATGAGGAGAACCAATATGAATAAAAATAAAAGCATGTTTCTGGCTTAGAGGAAACAAGGCAGTGCTGGGAATCTCACTGAGGGAGGTCCAGGAATGCACAGTCTTTGTGTGTCTGTGTCTGTGTGTGTGTGCACTTGATGGAGTGGGGGGAGGAGGGCATGATAGCAGGATATGCTGTCTCTATATCAGTGGCCAAGAGCCCTGAAACCGGGCAAAATATTGAATTTGCATCTTTCCTAATGCACAGACCAAAGAGGCGTTGAGCTCTGTTGAGCACAAAGTCATAGTCCAACAGGATAATGTCTGTTTCCATGGCCAACACTTGGCTCCTTTCCAACTAGGAATGGCCTCGGGGGTCAGACCTATGGTCCATCTAGTCCATTTTCCTCTCTCCGACCGTGACAGCCACAGCTGCTGCAGAAGGTGTAAGAAACCCAGTAGCAGGTGGATGGGGACGGTGACTTGACCATCATGAGGCATCACCCTAACACCTAACCGCTAGAGATTGGCGTGTGCCCTGAAACACATGGGCGTATAGACTTTCCAAAATATTTATTCAGCTGTAAGTAATGTAACTGGATACTCACTATCCATGTAAATGTCCAAACCCTTCCTGATTCTTGCTTATCTCGTGACCTCAACTACCACTTGTGGTAAGGAGTTCCTCAGTCTATTTAAGCATTGAGTGAAGCAAGCATTCTTTATTTATCTGTTTTGATTTTGCCGTGTTTCAGTATAATTGAATGTCCACTTGATCTTGTGTTATGAGATATAGAGAACACAGTCTCAATCTGCCCTCTAACAGTCAGTATTTTATAGACTTTTCTTGTGTCCCCTCTTATTCATCTCCTTTGTAAAGGTAACAATCCCAGTCTTTTCAACCTCTCTCCAGATCAGTTTCCCCCGGCCCTTGATCATTCTCATTGCCTGCCCTGAAGCCCTCTAGGTCTACAATATCCTGTGTGAGAACAATGCCCAATACTACCCAGAGGAGACCACAGGAGGGTGAAACATTGACTGACTGATCTCATGATACTGTATTTTCTGTATGATTCCCCATCCCACGCCTCCTAGATCTCAATGTTTTGCTTAGTTTCTGTCCATGCTTGCACTGTGAACAGGGTTTCACAGAGCTGTGTACCATTATGCCCAGATCCCTGTCATGAGCTCATACAGTTACTTTAGAATCTTGTAAGGTTTTAGGCATACACATTGGCATACACATTGCAGTTATTAACATGAAAGTTTATTTGCCATCATGTTGTCCATTGACCTGGCTTGGTTAGCTCCCTCTGAGGACTTCTCTGGACTTGACTATAACTGAAATAATCTCTATAAATGTTCCCATCTACTTCTTGCCCCCCATTTCTAGATGGTTAATATAGTAAATATTTTATATTTAACTGTATTATTTGTTATAAAGTGTGTAACCCCCCTTGCTGTGCTTCACTCTCTTCACAGGCACCTTGAACATTTCTGAGCTCGATCAACACATTGAGATCTTCATGGCAGCTTTCAACCTCACCCCCTCTGAGCCTTCAACATTCATCCTAATGGGCATCCCTGGCCTGGAAGCTGCCCATATCTGGATTTCCATCCCTTTCGCTACTTTCTACATTGTTGGCCTGTTGGAAAATGTTACACTTCTGTTTGTTGTAAGCAAAGAGCAGACCCTCCACAAGCCAATGTACTTGCTGCTCTGCATGCTGGCACTCACAGATATCGCCACATCTACCTCCGTCGTGCCGAAGGCACTGTGTATATTTTGGTTCAATTTGAAAGGCATTACTGTGGGTGGCTGCCTCACCCAGATGTTCTTCCTTCACACAGTTGCTGTTATGCACTCAACCGTCCTTGTGACAATGGCCTTTGATCGCTACATTGCCATATGTAACCCTCTGAGATACGCCACCATCCTCACCAAAGGACGAATAGCTAAGCTAGGGTTTCTAGGTTTGATCAAAGCTGTTCTCTTCATTCTGCCTATGCCCCTTCTCCTGAACACATTGCCATTCTGTTCCAACCATGTTATCCCCCACACGCACTGCGAACCTATAGCTGTGGCAAAGATATCGTGTGGGGATATTACAGTCAACAGGATGTATGGCTTAGTGATAGTGTTTGTAGTTGTAGGGTTAGACCTGATGTTCATTGCCCTTTCCTATGGTCTAATCATCAGGGCCCTCCTCAGAATATCCTCCAAGAAAGCCTACGAGAAAGCCCTCAACACCTGCACAGCCCACATCTGTGTGATGATTACGTGTTATACTTCTGGCTTCTTCTCCCCTCTCATACACCGATTCGGTCAGGGCATCGCTCCCCATGTTCACATCCTATTGGCTGACCTCTATTTCCTCATCCCCCCCATGCTCAACCCTATTATTTATGGGGTCAAAACCAAAGAGCTTCGTGACAAAGTGGGCAAATACACCTGCAGAATGTGATCGCCTGGGACATTGAAATTAGCCTTTACAAGAGGGGGGAAAGACTATCTCCTTGATAATCAAGGGTGCTCTGTCCCAGTTTGACTGAACTCAGCATTGTGGAGGTTCACAGTCTGAGAAGTTCCTCACACCTAATCTCTCATCACTCCATCATGCAGCACTGCTCTCTCCCTTGCTGAATTCCCTCTCTCTGACCATCGCCTGACTTCTTTGAGCATGACCCATCAGCCCCCACCCTCTATCCCCCATCACCTGGCTTTTCTGTAATTCTTACATTACCAACTCTTAGCTGCTACTGCAGCTTTCTGAAGCAAGGGGTTTTCCATTAGTTCCTGTGTAAACAGGGTTCTTTATCAGTTTGATCAACAGAAGCTGCAGTTTGAGATAGGCGACGACAAAATTAAGAAACTGTCATTTGTACAGTGATACGATGAGTGAAATGTACCTGATTTTTTCTACTTCCAATCCTTAACGAAACCTGGAGGATAAACCAAATAAAGGCTAACTGTAGCAAACTGAATGCAATTAGAAATAAATAATATAATGATGCTGTAGTTGTTTTTTCATTACAAATGTTTTGGGCTACGTTGGGGCTTTTTTTAATGCCATTTTTTGATGGAAACACCTGCCAGCCCTTAGTCAAGATACAAGTACCAGTATTTTGAGTTTGATTGTCATCTCATAGGTGTGTTGCTAATGTGAACAAAACCCTGCTGGGGCTTGTAGCTTTTTTTAAAAAATCAAATCTGTAGTAGGGGTGTAACGAAAACTTTCATTTGTTATTTTATGTCTAGCCAAATGTGTTAATAAAAAAACCTTTCTTTGAAAATAGGGATGGGGCTACTTTCAGGTGAGTTGTGAAATGACTTTGGGCTTCTAATGCAGTGGAAATCTGGCAAGATCCGGAAGGGCCAGAGAAGCAGCCCAGCAGGCAGAGTGGGGACCTGCAGCCGGAGCAGCAGACAAGAACGCGTACTGGGTCAGCCCAGACCGGCAGCTCCAAAGGGAGCCAGGGCTGAGCTACAGCGGGGAGCTGCGGGGCCAGAGCCAGGATAGAAGATGCTGGCTGTGCCACAAGTAACACAGCAGCCGAGAGCAATGAGCAGCTAGGGAGAGCAAGGTGGGGCCATGGGATGAGGGCCCAGCAAAGGGAGATGTCTCCTGACAGGAGGGCCTTCAAGGTCCCACTCAGGGGTGGGGACGGGACTTGAACCCAATGTGAGGGCGGGTGTTGGGAAGAAGGGCCCTGCCATCTAAAATCTGTGGGCTCTGCTGACCTTCTGTACCAGTGAGTGCCACTTACAGTATCTTGTGGATATCTTCATTATACAAACTCCCTCCCGCCCCGCCATCTTGGTCACTGTTTCAATTATCTTTGCTGGGCAACACCCTGATAGGACGTACAGAGGCACAGCAATTGTCCCAGGCTGTCTGCAAATGACTGAAGGCCAAAGGCAGAAATGATACAAATAGTGGAAAGTGTATTTGGTATGTGTGATAGGTGCTGGTCAGTCAAGGTATAATGCTACACCTATTCCACTTAGCTCATGATGGGAGAAGTTCCTTTGCAAATAGAATCTCTAAAAACTTTACGGGTTTTTCTTTTTTTAAATGATAGCTGGCATTGTGGCGCCTTGTAACAGAGGCCTGGTGTGAGGCCTGAGCTAAAATAATCAAAACTTTGCGACTATAAAGCAAAGTTAAGTGTGAGCAAGAGGCAGGATCACAGAATCCGTCAAGAACAGGGCTGGTATTGCAGAAACACACACCTATAAGTAGTGTTAGGTATAAGAATATAGACAAACACATTCCAGAAAGGTGGTACTAGAACACCTCTACACAACACACATTCCTCAATGAGAACAGGAACACACTGATCCATCTTAAGGATAAGGTCAGGGATAACAGCATAATGGATGGAGATGTCCAAGGTAATGTGCAGTCCCTGGATACATCAATGGTTGACACCCTAATATTTCAAAGGGTGGCATCATGATACAGCAGGAGCAATATGTAACTTGTTCATATTGGTGTATAAAAATGTGTCTCAGAGGACGTGCCCTTGTCTGGCATAGGTGCTAGTGGAAAGTCCCGCCACTAACTGAGCTAGTCCATTGCAACAGGCATACACGTGTTAGTGTATCTGTAACAATTGAGCAGGGCATTAGGACCACACTTCATTGTCAATAAACCTGACCAAATTCCTTCTCTACGAATTGAGTCTGGATTTATTGGGCAGATCAGTCGGAGCTGGCTGTATGGGCTATCTGGCCAGAGTCAGTACAGCACACAGCAAGAACATACACACACAGCCAAACATCTGTCAACAGTGCACAACATGTAACTACCAGAGACTTGGTCCAGTTCATTGAAGCACATCAAATGGGCCCAATTGGAGTTTTGGTCTTCAGCACTTGGAATCAGTGTCCAGGGTGAGCCTGGCTCAGAACCTCAACAAGACATCAAATCCCTCCCCAACTGCCACCTGTGCGCCGGGCGTCTTGTCCCCAGCACTGGAAACCTAACGATAAACCCCAGCCAAATCCACAATTCCCCACACAGCAGCTGCACACATGCTGAGCGGGCGGAGGAAACTGTTCCAACAGCGGCTGCGGCAGGCTGGATTTGGGGGAAGCGTCATTTCCACATTATACCTAAAACCCTGCTAGCAAGAAAGGTTTCATCTGTAGAATGGATGGGTCTGGAGTGGGTGCATGAAGGAGGCAGCCAAGCATGTCACTGATGAGCAGCACTGGCAATTCACCTTGTGTAGATTAGGCAGAGCTGCTGTGGAGCGTGCCCAAATGTCTTGTCCATATTTTACTCCTCACAAGTAAAGAAACACCCGTTAAAGCATCAGAGAGACTTGGAGAAGCACCAGAGGTCTCAGATTCTAAGAAGAGACTTTAAGCTTCTGAGGTGGATCCTGCATTGTAAGAACAGAGCTTGGTGATTTTTCAAAACACTTGAACGATCTACATCCCATCTCAGGAGGACACTGACTACTGGACAGGGGATTCCGAGGCAATATTATGTATAACTCTCTTATGCTCCCCCCATGTCCTGCACCTCAGCGTCTCTCTTTGCTGGAGCGCAGGCCACAGCTCTGTCTTTCCAGTATCTTTCAGAAAGCATTTCACAGAGTGAAATCTTGGGGCTATTGTATGTAAAACCCTGACAAAGAGATGTTAATTGTTCCTAGTCAGTTTCAAGGAGAGAGAACCATACATCTGTTAATAGAGATTCTCTACATCCTAGTAAGGAAGGAAGGATGGATGATGATAAAATACAAGTAGGATCTGATGAGAAACAGTCAAAGGGAAAAGATTCCCATAGTGAATGGTAATGAACATGGGGCATGTTCAGAAACTAAAATAGTGAAAGAACAAGTTAAAATTTACTTAGCAAGTTAGACATATTCAGTAAACCAGTGGTTTTCAAACTATTGTACTGGTGACCCCTTTCACATAGCAAGCCTCTGAGTGTGACACACACCCCCTTATAAATAAAAAAAACACTTATTTATATATTTAACACCATTATAAATGCTGGAGGCAAAGTGGGGTTTGGGGTGGAGGCTTACAGCTCACAACCCCCCATGTAATAACCTTACAACCCCCTGCAGGGTCCCCACCCCCAGTTTGAGAACCCCTGAAGTAAATATATACAGTTCTTTGTCTGGTTTGCTATTTAGTTCCTCAACCTCAAAAGGGGGAACTGGTAGGCCATTTAGCTATGCTAAAGTTTCCAAACACTCATACTAACTTGCTCTAGCTAATCATACAGGACACAGACCTGTAGGTCCCTTGCATTATAGCCAACTATTACGAATAATTATTATAAATAGCATATATTGGAATTCAGCATAAACAAAAGCCAAGAAAATAATATAATCAATGAAACCAATTAAAAAAAATAACAAAACTGATAGCAAGTTAGCAAACTGGCCTTATGGGCGAAGTTCCACACTAACTTTAGGCATTTGGGACAAAACTTCATATAAATTATAAAAGCTGAAACGTGTAGCTTTGGGGAATGCATTTTCTGTGTAAAGTGAATGTAACATCATTGCATAAGATGGCTTCCCACAGACTTGTTTCCTACAAAACATTTTTCCTGTACTATTTTATTATGGAATTATAGCAGTAAACTTGACATTGTTTCTTTGCCCTTTTATATATATTTCATAACAAATGAAAGCTTGGTCAAGCAATTGACTACACAATTGATCAACAGCCAGTATGAATCACTCCTTCCTCTCAGATTCAGTATTTAGACACAATGAAGGGGGACACCCACAGAAGGAGCACTTAAGGACAATAAGGCCATTGCGGAGAAACAAAATGAATTATTTGCATCGGGCTTCACAGCTGAGGATATGAGGGAGATTCCTAAACCTGAGCCATTCCTTTTAGGTGACAGATCTGAGGAACTATCCCAGATTGAGGTATCATTAGAGGAGGTTTTAGAACAAATTGATAAATTAAACAGCACTAAGTCACCAGGACCAGATGATATTCATGCAAGAGTTCTGAAGGAACTCAAATGGGAAATTGCAGAACTACTAAATGTAGTCTGTAACCAACCATTTAAATCAGCTTCTGTACCAGATGACTGGAGGATAGCTAATGTGACATCAATTCTTAAAAAGGGCTCCAGAGATGATCCTGGCAATTACAGGCTTGTAAGCCTGACTTCAGTACCAGGCAACCTGGTTGACACTATAATAAAGAACAATATTGTCAGACATATAGATGAACATAATTTGTTGAGAAAGAAAGAGTCAACATGGTTTTAGTAAAGGGAAATCATGCCTCACCAATCTGCTAGAATTCTTTGAGAGGGTGAACAAGCATGTGGACCAAGGGGATCCAGTGGATACAGTGTACTTAGATTTTCAGAAAGCCATTGACAAGATCCCTCACCAAGATCCCTTAACCAAAGTAAGTTGCCACAAGATAAGAGGGAAGGTGCTCTCATGGATTGGTAACTGGCTGAAAGATAGGAAACAAGGAGTAGGAATAAATGGTCAGTTTTCAGAATGGAGAGATGTAAATTGTGGTGTACCCCAGGGGGTCTATTCTGGGACCAGTCCTATTCAACATATTCATAAATGATCTGGAAAAAGGGTAAACAGTGAGGTGGCAAAATTTGCAGATGATACAAAATTACTAAAAATAATTAAGATCCAGACAGACAGCGAAATTAGTAGGCAGCTGGTTTAAAACAAATAAAATGAAGTATTTCTTCACACAACACACTCTCAACCTGTGGAAATCCTTGCCCGAGGATGTTGTGAAGGCCAAGACTGTAACAGGGTTCAAAAAAGAACTAGATGAACTCATGGAGGATAGGTCCATCAATGGCTATTAGCCAGAATGGACAGGAATCATATCCCTAGCCTCTGTTTGCCAGAAGCTGGGAATGAGTGACAGGGGATGGATCATTGATGATTACCTGTTCTGTTCATTCCCTCTGGGGCATCTGGCACCGGTCGCTGTCGGAAGACAGGATATTGGTCTAGATGGACCTTTGATCTGACCCAGTAGGGCCATTCTTATGTTCTTACAGGTATGTTAGCAATGAGAAGAAGGTCATAGAAAGTGTGGGCCCATTACTGAATCAGGAGGGAACTTAGTGATAGATGATGTGGAAAAAGCGGAACTGCTCAATGCTTTTTTTGCCTCAGTGTTCACAGACAAGGTGAGCTCCCAGACTGCTGCCCTGGGCCACACAGTATGGGGAGGAGGTGAGTAGCCCTCAGTCATGAAAGAACAGGTTAAGGATTGTTTAGAAAAGCTGGACATGCACAAGTCCATGAGACCAGATGCAATGCATCTGAAGGTGCTAAGAGAGTTGTCTGATGTGATTGCAGAGCCATTGGCCATTATCTTTGAAAAATTGTGGCTATCAGGGGAGGTCCCAGATGATTGGAAAAAGGCAAATCTAGTGAACATCTTTAAAAAAGGGAAGAAGGAGAATCCAGGTAACTACACACCGGTCAGCCTCACCTCAGTCCCTGGAAAAATCACGGAGGAGGTCCTCAAGGTATCCAGTCTGAAACATTTGGAGGAGAAGAAGGTGATCCAAAATAGTCAACATGGATTTACCTTTTGGTGCTTGCATGTAACAAGGCCTTCTCCCTTCTTCTAAGGCAGCAACTGCCTCTTCCTTTGGTATGGCCCAACCTTCAAGGACCTGCTTAGTCCAAGGGCTCTCCCCTACTCGGGGAGTCCAAACAGGAAATTAAGGGGATCAATCAAGTTCAGCATATATGTGAGAGATGAATGCTTCCTTCTCAGGCTGTCCCTACAGCAGGCCCTCCCTTCCCTCAGGGAGGGACCTCTGGGCAGTTGTTCACGGGTTCTCATAGGGGGACTTCAATCACCCTGACATCTGTTTGAAGAGCAATACAACAGTGCACAGGCAATCCAGGAGTTTTTTGGAGAGTGTTGGGGACAACTTCCTGATTCAATTGCAGGAGGAATCAACTATGGGCCATGCTCCTCTTGACCTGTTGTTCACAAACAGGGAAGAATTGGTAGAGGAAGTAGAAGTAGGTGGCAACTTGGGCAGCAGTGCCCATGAGATGGTGGAGTTCAGGATCCTGACAAAAGGAAGAAAGGAGAACAGCAAAATACAGACCCTGTAGGTCAGTCAAGTTAGACATTTCAACTTTTATTATTCATATGAAGTTTTGTCCCAGTTGACTAAAGTAAGTGGGGAACTGTCACCCTTGAGGCCAGTTTGCTAGCTTGCTATCTGTCATAATGTGTTTTTTTTCCATTGGTTTGATAGATTATATTATTTTCTTGGGTTTTGCAGTACATGCTATTCATAATAGTGAGTCATATTAGTTGGCTATAACACAAGGGACCTACAGGTCTGTGTCCAGTATGATTAGCTAGAACAAGTTAGTATGAGTATTTGTAACTTTTGGCATAGATAAATGGCCTACCAGTTCCCCCTTTTGAGTTTGGAAACCAAACAAAGAACTGAATATGTTTACTGAATATGTCTAAAGTTATATGTAATATTGCCTCAGAATCCCCCATCACGTACAATCGCCCAGCACAGCATTCACCTGAGTTGGGATGTGGATTATCCAAGTGCTATGAAAGGTCACCAAGCTCTGTTCTAACAATGTGGGATTCACCTCAGAGGCTATAATCTCTGCTGAGAATCTGAGACCCTGTGGTGCTTCTCCAGGATCCCTGATGCTTTAACAGGTTGTAACGGGGTTGACTCACCACCACTGGCACCTCCCGCTGGTCGCTCCAGAAAATAGCGCTATCCAGGCATGGAGCACCCACTGCGGGTAGTGTCCCACCCATTTTCTGTTCATCTGTGTTGTAATCTTCACCACTGGGACCCAGGTCACTCTCTGGACTGCAGTGTTTTCTTCAGGACACTGCACTCCCGCAGTGCCCACTACTCCATTCTCCCCTCTTCTGGGGGTAGATCAGCAGGCCTGGTCCACACCTGCCTTCATGGCTACCTACCACCCCAAAGTCTAGTCCCTTGTCTCGGGGACAAGGTGCAGTCCATCGGTCACAGTCCCTCATGGCAAGGTGAGGTGTAAGGGGTGAGTTGGGATCCAGGCCAGCCCGCTACTCTGAGTCCCAACCCAGGGGCCCTATAGCGGCTGCTTCTCACTGCCGCTCCTGCGCCTCCCTCTTCTCCCTGTGCTCCCTGGGCCACTTCCCCTTGCACCTTCTTGGCCCTTTCTAATAGGGACCACAGCCTGGCTGGACCTCACCCTCTGCTCCCCTGAGCCTGCCCAACACCGCTCTGTCCACAGTGCTTCCTCCTTACCTCAGGAGCCAGTCCTTCTCCCTTTGCTGGCCAGGGAGAGCCTGATCTCTCCTCTGTGCTGCAGCCTTTATATAGGGCTCAGCCGGCCCTGATTGGTTCCCCACAGGCCCTTGCTGATTGGCTGCCGGTCTGCGCAGCTCCTCTGGCCTATTCTAACCCTTTTTCTCCTGGACTGAGGCAGCTGCCCCATTACACACCCTCCGTCTTAAGAATGATCAAGGGGTGGGGGGGAATCCCTATCTCCCCAGTATCAAAGGGGTAGCCGTGTTAGTCTGGATCTGTAAATGCAGCAAAGAGTCCTGTGGCACCTTATAAACTAACAGACGTATTGGAGCATGAGCTTTCGTGGGTGAATATCTACTTCTTCGGATGCATGGATCCTTGACTCTTTGCTGCTATCTCCCAAGCGTCCCTCGCAGCTGAGCCAGCAGGGAATCCCACTCTTGCTGCAGGCTCTCCACTATCTGGTGCAGCCTGCTCCCATGGTTTGGGACCCCACTGTAGCCTTTTTTGCTCTTGTGGATGTTCCCCTATCGATTTGGGTTACCACAGTAGCCCTTCCGGCTCCCAAGTGGGTTCCATGGTTTATCTGGGGCCTCTTGGCCCCAGATAACCTCTCCACCTTTGTCCCAATCTTTCCTGCCCCTCCACCCTCGGCAGGTGCAGACTGGGCCCAGTTCTCTGGCACCCCCTCTCTTGTCTCTGGGGGCAATGCTTTTTCAGGTGGCCCTTCTTATGGCAATGGAAGCACCTCATGTGCCTTCCCTTCTTCCAAGGCCCTCCTATAGTCTGCTACTGACGTAGCCCTTTCCTCAGAGATAGCGTGGGCCCTGCAAGTCCCCTGAGGACCCTCCCTCTTAATGTGCCCGGGTTTCCCACAGGCCTAACAAGTTTGGGGCTCCCCTGATACCCTCACACGAGGCGTTCCCTCAGTTCTCTCTTTTGCTGGATGGCGCCTCCATGCACCATCCTGGTAGGGGTACTCCCTCCTATGGTGTCCCCTTCACCCACAGGCAAAACAGTTCTTCAGCCTTGGCGCTGGCCGCTCACCCTTGATGCTTGGCCTCTTATGAGGTCCACGTGCCCACCCCCACAGCAGCTGGAACAGTCCCCATTGCTGCTCGGCGACATGGGCCGCACAGGCCTTCCAATAATAGTCCATCTTTCCCCCTCAGTTTCTCTCAATCTCTCCCTGGAGCACAGTTCACCCAGTCCTCTCTCTAGTTCCTTTGAATCGGGGGGGACCATATATGTAAACATTCTCCACCATGTATAATGGGGTCAACTCACAGACACTGGCACCTCCCACTGGTAACTCTGGAAATTAGCTCTATCCAGGCATGGTGTGCCCTCTGCAGGTGGTGTCCCACCCATTGTCTGCTCTGCTGTGTTGTTGTCTCCACCACCAGGACACACATCGCTCTCTGGACCGCAGTGTCCTCTTCAGGAAACTGACATCTGGCAGTGCCCACTACTCCATTCTCCCCCCTTCCGGGGGTAGATCAGCTGTCCTAGTCCACACCTGCCTTCATGGCCACCTGCCACCCCAAAGTCTAGTCCCTTGCCTCAGGGACAAGGCGCGGTTCATCGGCTACACTCCCTTAAAGCAAGGTGAGGTGTAAGCTGGGGGGACCCAGGCCCGCCCACTACTCAGGGTCCCGACCCAGGGACTCTCTAGCAGCAGCTTCTCACTGCACCTCCTGCACTCCCCTCTTCTCCATTTGCTCCCTCGGCCACGTCCCCCTGGCCCTTGCACCTTCTCGGCCCTTTCTATCAGAGACTGCAGCCTTTCAGGTAACAGGCTGGAGCTCATCCCCTGCTCCCCTGAGGGTGCCCAGCACTGCTCTGTCCAAGGTGCTACCACCTCACCTAAGGAGCCAGACCTTCTCCCCTTAATGGCCAGGGAGAGACTGATCTCTTCTCCGTGCTGCAGCCTTTATATAGGTCTCAGCCTGGCCCTGATTGACTGCCTCTTTTTTGGCCTTGATTGGCTCCCCACAGGCCCTTGCTGATTGGCTGCCAGTCTGTGCAGCCTCTGTGGCCTGTTCTAACCCTTTCCCGCCCCACTACACCGATGTTCCTTTGCTTGTGAATGGAGCACGTCATTGGGGCACCATCCACAGTAGCTCTGTCTAAACTGCACAAGGTGAATTGCCAGTGCTGGTCACCAGGGACAGGCCTAGCTGCCTCCTTCATGCACTGACTCCAGACCCATCCATTCTATGGATAAAATCTTTGTTGCTAGAAGGGTTTTATGTATAATGTGGAAATGATGCTCCCCCCAATTCTGGCCTGCAACAGCACCTCTTGGCTACAATTTCCTCTGCCCGCTCAGCATGTGCGCGTCTGCTGTGTGAGAGATTGTGTATTTGGCTGTGGTTTGTTTTGAGATTCCTAGTGCTGTGGACAAGACGTATGGGCACAAAGGGGGCCGTTGTGGAAGGATTTGATGCCTTGTTGAGGTTCTGATGCTTTGACGTGGTTCTGAGCCATGTTCATCCCGGACACTGATTCCAAGTGCTGAAGACCAAAACTCTAATTGGTCCCATGTGATGGGCCTCAGTGAGCTGGACTGATCATCGAAAAGTTACAAGTTGTGCGCTGTTGAGAGATGTGTGGCTGTGTGTGTGTTCTCTCTGTGTGCTGTACTGACTCTGGCCAGGTCGCTCATACAGCCAGCTCCAATCGAACTGCCCAATAAATTCACAGACTCGGCTCATAGAAAAGGAATTTGCTCAGCTTTATTGACAATGAAGTGTGGTCCGAATGCCCTGCTCAATTGTTGCAGGTACACAAACACATGTATGCCCATTGCAATGGACTAGCTCAGTTAGTGACAGGACTTTCCATTATCCCTTGGTCCAGACAAAGACACGTCCTCTGAGATACATTTTTATACACCAGTACAAACAAGTTACATATTGTTCCTGTGGCATCAGGATGCCACCATCTGAAGTATTAGGGTGCCACCCACTAACATAGCCAGGGATCGCATATTACCTTGCACATGTTGGTTTGATGAAAATAGCTCTACCCCTAATGCTCTTATCCCTGATGTTATCCTTAAGATGGATCAGCGGGTTCCTGTTCCCATTGAGGAATACGTTTGGTGTTGAGGTGTTCTAGTACAGGTTGAACCTCCCTAGTCTGGCACCCTCAGGACCTGACCAGACCCGAACCAGGGAATTTGCAGGATCGGGGGGTCAATGTTAGCCCCTCCGCTGCCGGCCATGGAGCCGCGCTTGGCAGCAGAGGGGCCGGCATTGACGGAGCAGGGTGGGGCGGGGAGCTGGGGGAAAGAGGCAGGGGGGCTGCAGAATCCCGCAACTGCGGCGGCATTGAGATGGGATGGGGGGATGCTCAGGGAAAGAGGCTGGGAGGCTGTGGATCCCCCCGTGGGTCCCCACCATCCCGTCTCAGTCAATGCCGCTGTGGTGCGAGGCTATGCAGCCACCCCACATCTTCCCCCCAGTACTCCTGAGGCCCTGTTTCTCCCCCTCCTTCCCCGAGCTTTAACTCCATGCTTCTGAAGCTCTGGGAAGGGGGGAGGAGTTTCTAAGCCCAGGGCCACCGGCTTTTCCCTGTTAGTGCCTCAGCCGGACCAGGGATTTTGCCAGATGAGGGAAGTCCAGATAAGCAGGTACAACCTGTACCACCTTTCTGGAATGTGTTTGTGTCTATATTCTTGTGCCTAGCACTAGTTAGAAATGTGTGTTTTTGCAATATCAGCCCTGTTCTTGCCAGATTCTGTGAGCCAAGCCTGCCTCTTGCTCACACTTAACTTTGCTTTATAGCTGCAAAATTTTGATTATTTTAGTCCAGGCCTGAGACCTCACACCAGGCCTCTGCTAGAAGGGCTTCTGTTTCAAGCCCTCTACCTACCACAGGAACCACAATTCCAGCTAAAATTAAAACAAAACAAAGCTGTAAAGTCTTTATTGCTGCTATTTGCAAGGGAACTTGCCTCATTATGAGCCAAGTAGAACAGGTGCAGTGTTGTACCTTGACTGACCAGCACCTAACACACATACCACTGCTTGCATCATATCTGCCTTTGTCCTTCAGCTATTTGCAGGGAGACTGACACAATTCCTGTGCCCCTGTGCATCTTATCAGGAACCACGGAAACCCATCAAAGGTCATTGAAACAGTTACCTTGTGAGCTATTCCACTGGTAAAGATGCGGGGGGGAGTTTGTATAAGAAAGATAGCCACAAGATACTGTGAATTACACCTACTGTTACAGAAGGGCAGCAGATCCCGCAGATTCTAGGTGGCAGGGCCCTTCTTCCCAGCCTCCACACTTCCATTGGGTTCATGTTCCCGCTCTGAGTCCAACCTTCAAGGACCTCTTGTCAGGCAATGTCTCTCTGTCCTGGACCCTCATCCCATGGCCCCATTTTATGCTCCACAGCTGCTCCCTGACATTTTGCAGCTGTCTTACCTGTGGCATGGCTGGCATCTGGCCTGGCTCTGGCCCCGCAATTCCCCACTGTAGCTCATCCCTTTCTCCCCATTGGTTCAGCTGGTCTCTGCCGACCCAGCTTCCAGATCTGGTCTGCTCCAGTTGCATCTCCCCAGCTCTGCCTCGGCACCGCTGCTCTGCCTCCAGCCCAGCCCTGGCTCAGTGCTGCAGCTCTGTCTCCGGCCCAGCTTCGCCTTTTGGGCTCCTTCTCTGGCCCCTCTGTCTGGCTGGGATTGCCAGATTTCCACTGAATTAATAGCCCGGAGTCACTTAAAAATTCACCTTAAAAGTAGCCCCATCTATGTTTGAAACAAAGGTTTTTTATTCACACATTCGTCTATAGATCAAATAACAAATGAAAGCTTTTGACAGATTTGATTAAAAAAAAAAGACAAGACCCAACACAAGTTTGTCCACATTACCAACACGCCTATGAGATGACAATAAAATTCAAAATCGAAACCCGGTATTGGTACTTGCATCCCGATAGGGGGTTGGCAGGTAATGACAGCTGTAAAAATAGCCTCAAAGTAGCCAAAAATGTTTGTAATGAAAAAAATAATAGCATTATTATATTATGTCTAATTGCATTCAATGATGGTAGTAATTGTCCACATATTGTGTTGAATTAGTTTGCTACTGTTAGCCTTTATTTGATTTATACTCCAGTTAAAAAAGAAATCAGGTAAATGTAATTCACCGGATCACTGTAGGAATTATAAAGAAGTTCAGCATTGTCGTTTCTTACTTTTCTCCTCACCTGTCTCAGATTGCAGTTTCTGTTCATCAAACTGAAAACGAACCTTTTTCACACAGGGAGTAATGCATAGCCACATTGCATCAGAAAGCTGTAGTATCTTCTGGTAGTCTAAGAGTTATGGAAAGGCCGCATGATAGGGTGTGTGGGTTTGGGGGCTGACAGGTGATGCTGAAAGAGGTGAGGTGATGGCAAGAGAGGGAACTCAGCAACAGAGAGAGCACTGTTGGGTGATTCGGTGATAAGACATTAGGTGTGAGGAACTTCTCAGACTGTGAAACTCTACAATGCTGAACTCAGCCAACTTGGCCAGAGCACCCAGGTGATCACATTTTGTATGTGTATTTGCCCAATTTGTCACAAAGCTCTTTGGATTTCACCCCATAAATTGTAGGATTGAGCATGGGGGGGATGAGGAGATAGAGGTTGGCCAAGATTATGTGAATGTGTGGAGCGATGCCCTGACCAAACCGGTGTGTTAGGTTGACAAACAGGCCTGGAGTATAATACGTCAGCATCACACAGATGTGGGCTGTGCAGGTTTTCAGGGCTTTCTGGTGGGCTTCCTTGGAAGAGATTCTGAGGACGGCCCTGATGATCAAACCGTAGGACAGGGCAATGAGTGACAGGTCTAACACACTGACTACAAACATTATCACCAAGCTATATGTCCTGTGGAGTGTGATGTCCCCACATGACATCTGCGCCACAGCTATAGGTACACAGAACGTGTGGGGGATAATGT
>NC_088791.1:351614604-351615604 GCF_011386835.1 Chrysemys picta bellii
GGTTATTTAGGGAGAAATAAATGGATTGACACTGTGTTAAATTTTTAAAGGACTTATTTCTAAAATTAATTTTAATTCAGAAATTAATTAACAGATTCACTAGCAAATTCTCAGAAAATTCATTCTTTAGTCAGGGCGTAGTGCTGTAAATATGAGGAGGACATGGCTTAAATATGTCAAGAGGGAACAGCTGGACACAGACAGATTAATAGGGGAGTACAAGGAAACAAGGAGTTAATATTATCAGCATGAAAGGCAGTGACCTCAGCACACCACCATCAGATCTCTTGATGACAGAATCGCACAATTAAGTAACTAAGACTCACGTTGCAGACAGACATTTTGGGTACAGAATAATTGCCCTCAGATCTATTGTTCTGTTGGGAGCGGGGGTGCGAGAAGAGATTTTTACTCACATGCCCACTATTTCTATTCCCGTTTTCTTGCACAAGGATCATTGATCTTCCACTTTTGGGTGGAAGGAGGCCCAAAATAAAGCTCAAATTTCTGATTCTAGTCTATATAGACTTACATCACCATCATATCTGAGCATCGACCAGCAGTGTATTAAGTGACATGATTATTTGTTCTCACTTCTTCTCCCCATTGTTCCTGGGGGAATTCTGTACCATTGCACAGTGCAGAATTCACACCACATTAATATTCTGTGCAGAATTTCCTCCCTTTCCCCCAGATTTGGCATTGCAGAGCTGCTGGCTGCCACTAGGGGCCGCTGGACCCAGCAGAGTCCAGCTCCCAGCTTGCACATAGGAGATGCTGCCAGGGTAGGGAGATGGAGATGAAGGGCTCCTGGCACACCCTGAAAGGAGGAGGTGACATGCAGGAAACTCCATACAAGCACAGGGCCCAGCATCAGGTTGTTTCTCCCTCTGGCTCCCTGGACTTTGGAAAGGGAGGGGTGTGAGGGTCTGGGCTTGGAAGGCTGCAGCTGGGCTCTGGGGGATGGGAGGGGGTGCAGGTGTCTGGGCCAGGGGGGCCC
>NC_088791.1:351616104-351691104 GCF_011386835.1 Chrysemys picta bellii
GGTTGGAACAGAATGGCGGCCTGTTCAGGAGCAGGGGCATAGGCAGAATGAAGAGAACAGCTTTGATCAAACATAGAAGCCCTAGCTTAGCTATTCGTCCTTTGGTGAGGATGGTGGTGTATCTCAGAGGGTTACATATGGCAACATAGCGATCGAAGGCCATTGTCACAAGGATGGCTGAGTGCATAACAGAAACTGTGGGAAGGAAGAAAGTCTGGGTGAGGCAGCCACCCACAGTAATGCTTTTCAAATTGAACCAAAATATACACAGTGTCTTCGGCGCAATGGTGGTAGATGTGGCGATGTCTGTAAGTGCCAGCATGCAGAGCAGCAGGTACATTGGCTTGTGCAGGGTCTGCTCTTTGCTTACAACATACAGAAGCATGACATTTTCCAACAGGCCAATAATGTAGAAAGTAGCAAAAGGGATGGAAATCCAGATATGGGCAGCTTCCAGGCCAGGGATGCCCATTAGGATGAATGTTGAAGGGTCAGAGGGGGTGAGGTTGAAAGCTGCCATGAAGTTCTCAGTGTGTCAATCGGGCTCCAAAATGTTCAAGCTGCCTGTGAAGGGAGAGAAGCACAGCAAAGGGGCTTACACACTTTATAACAAATAGTAGGGTAACTATTTTTATTACTGTTATTAACAGTCTACAAAGTTGGAGGGAGAAGTGAGGTGGCAACATTTACAGATGACACAAGATGATTTTGGTTATAGTGAAGTCCAGAGATGTCCTCAGGTGGAGTTAACCAAGCCATGTGAAACCCTGCTCTCAGTGCAAGCATGGACAGAAACTCAGCAAAACTTTGGAATCCAGGAGAAGTGGGGTTGGAAATCAGAGAAAATACAATGCCGTGAGATCAGTCACTCAATGTTTCACCCTTCTGTGGACTCCTCTGTGTAGTATTGGACACCCTTCTCACACAGGATATTGCAGAACTAGAGGAGTTCAGGGAATGATCAAGGGCCCAGGGAAACTCTTAAAAGGGGACAAGTATCAGAGGGGTAGTCATGTTAGTCTGAATCTGTAAAAAGCTAACTGTTAGTCTTAAAGGTGCCACAGGACCCTCTGTTGCTCTTATAAGGGGAGAGGTTGAAAAGGCTGGGGTTGTTACTTTACAAAGAAGATGCATAAGAGTGGGTATGAGAAAAATCTATAAAATGCTGACTGGTAGAGAGATGATGGAGAATGTGTTCTCTCTGTCTCATAAAACAACATCAAGTGGACATTCAATTATGCAGAAATGTGGCAAAATGAAAATAGATAAATAAAGAATGCCTTTTCCACTCAATGCCTACATAGACTGAGGAGCGCCTTACCTGAAGAGGTAGTTGAGGCCATGAGGTAAACAAGAATCAGGAAGAATTTGGACATTTACAATAGTTAGAGCCAAATAAATATTGTGTAAAGCCTATACATCCACATGTTTCAGGTGACAAGCCAATATCTAGCTGTTAAGCTTTAGGGTCACAGCCCCTTGCTGGTCAAGTCACCCCCCCCCCCATCCACCTACAGTTGGGTTTATTACACCTTCTTCTGCAGTACCTGAGACTGTCACTCGCAGAGAGAGGACATTGGACAGGATCAACCATAGGTCTATTTCACTATGCCATTCCTATTTTGGAAAGGGGCCAAGTGTCCACCATGGAAACAGATGTTATCATGCTGGGCTATGACTTTGTGTTGAACAGAATGGGCATGAAGGGCGCAAGCGTCTTTGTTATTTAGGACAACAGGCCTACATCTCTGTTACTTCCCCTATTTCTTCTGGTGAGACACATCCTTGTTGGCAAACAGCTTTGTTTGAGATATAAGTTGCAGGTGTTAACTTACAAGCGCAAGTCAGCAACTCAGCTACTAACCATTCTCAGGCCTGAATATTGATGAAGTTTGCAGATGATGCAAAAATTGCAGGATGGTAAATAATGAAGAGGAAACGTCACTCATTCAGAGCAATCTGGATTGGTTGGTAAACTGGGTTGAAGCAAACCATTTATGTTCTAATATGGCCATGTAGATATATACATCCAGGAACAAAGAATGTACGTGATGTTTACACGATGGAGACTCTCATGGGAAGCACAATGATGCTGAACAATAGTTGGGGCATGAAGGAATAATTGTCTAAAAATGAGCTCCCAGTATCAGAGGGGTAGCCATGTTAGTCTGTATCCGCGAAAACAACGAGCAGTCCGGTGGCAACTTAAAGACTAACATTTATTTGGGCATAAGATTTAGTGGGCAAAAAGCCCCCTTCAAACATGGAAATTACAGATCCAGGCATGAATATACTGGCACATGAAAAGAAGGGAGTTACCTTACAAGTGGAGAACCAGTGTTGACAAGGCCAATTCAGTCAGGGTGTATGTGGCTCACTCCCAGTTCCTACTGAAGCCCAAATTAATGGTGTTAATATTTCATCTATTGTCTGAATTAGATAGGCATCAAATTTCAATACTGTGTTGATCATTCGGAAACCGATGCAGAAATGGGTTATGCTATCCTGGGTTAGAACTAACACAAAGAGACTTCTCCACTCACTGTGTGATTCCTTCACCAGTTCCAGGACCAAAAAGCCATGGATTTCATCTTACATGGTATCCCACATTTTATGGCTATGGAGGTTCCCTGAACTTATGCCCTGGAGCCGTTTCTGGATGGTGGTATTTTAGGTGGGTGAGAACACAGTGGTAAAGGAATAAAAAAACTGGAACGTGGATTTTTTGTTTAGGTTGCAGTTCCTCCCCCATGCTTGTGTCACAGGTGCAGGGGGAACTAATTTGGGCTCCAGAAGGTATGAGAGCACCCCTGCAGTGCAGTCTGGGAGCCGTGGGAACTGATGCGCCCCTCTAACCACTCAGCTGGGCTGGCCTTTTTTCACACTACTCTGCTGGTGATTGTATCTCTTCAGGCCCTGTTATCACCCAACACAGTGATAGATGGCACCAAACACCCAAATGGAGCTACTGGAGAGCTTACCTAAGCAATCCAAGAACAAATGGAGGACATCAGCCAATTTCTGACCACTCCAGGTTCACCCCGCCTACTGGAGTATGAACCCATAATTCTGTGGTACACTCTGGAGGGGTCTGTACATTGTAAACTAATTGGTAGATTTCGCCCTCCCCTTGATATGAGAAGGCTATTCAACAGCCTGTGTTAAACAAGCTGAAATTTTCCCCAGAAACTTCACTCAAAGTCACAGTGGTTTAGATAAATCAAAAAGGAAATTTAACTACAGAAATATATATTCGAGATGATTGTAAGTGATAGCAAAGAGTTCAAAGGAGGTTGCATAGCAAATAAACAGAACTGCCAACTAAGCCTGAGGTATTAGATAGATTGACTATGAATCAGCAAATTCTCACTCTGGCTGGTGATACAAGAAGCATTCCATGAGGTTCCCATACACAAGTTAGAAATCCTTTTGGCCTGGGACCAGCATTTCCTCCAGTTCAGTCTTTGTTCCTCGGACGTTTCCAGTTCTCTTGCTTGAGGAGTGAGACCACTAGATGCAGTCACACCCCATCTGATATAGATTTAACATATGGCAGGAATCCTTCATTCCAAAAAGAGTTCCCAGGTCACTTTGTGAGAAAATACAGGTATACAAAATGGAGTTTGGTGTCATGTGGTCAGGTCACATGCCCTTGCATGAACTCTTGGGTCAAAGCAGCCATTATCCAACAACTGTTTGGAGTATTCTCAGGAAGACTCACGAGGTGGGAGATAAGTTTCTCCTGAGGCCTATTGTTTCCCCTAACGGTGCATAACCCTGAATAGGGTCTTCACTATCAGCTTTCTAGACTGGAAGCATTTTGCTTAATACGTGTCACTAAGATGTAACTACATTTGAAATACAGGCACATAGTCAATATTCAACACAACATATAAAAATGACACATGCACACAAACAGGATAATCATTTTCAGCAAATCATAACTTTTCAGATAACACCTGACAAGACATATCTTGTACAAAATGAGGAGAGATTAATAAGACTGGGGCTTTTCAGGTTGGAAAAGGATGGCTAAGGGGAGATATGATTGAAGTCTATAAAATCATGCCTGGTGTAAAGAAAGTAGATAAGGAAGTGTTATGTACTACTTCTCATAACACAAGAACTAGGGGTCACCAAATAAAATTAATAGGCAGCAGGTATAAAACCTGTGGAACTCCTTGACAGCAGATGTTGTGAATGTCAAGACTATAACAGGGTTCAAAAAAGAACCAGATAAATTCCTGGAGCAGAGGTGCATCAATGGCTAGTAGTCAGGATGGGTCCCTAGCCTCTGTTGGCCAGAAGCTGGAAATGAGCGACAGGAAATGGATCACTTGATGATAACCTGTCTGTTCATTCCCTCTGGCGCACCTGGCATTGGCCGCTGTCGGAAGACAGGATACTGGGCTATATGGACCTTCGGTCTGACCCAGTTTGGCCACTCTTATGTTCTTATGGTTTTAGGTTCATAATCATGCAAGTATGAAGAATATGGGGTTCAGTGTCACATTGAGGGTATGAGGAGAATCCCCATATAGGTTTTTAAAAGATTCAAATGATAGCAGTAAACCACATTTGAAAACATGATTCCAAATATACAAACCAAATGATGGGGTCTAAATTGGCTCTTAACACTCAAGAAAAAGATCTAGGGGTCATCACAGATTGTTCTCTGAAAATATCTGCTCAATGTACCACAGCAGTCAGAAAAGCTAATAGAATTCTGGGAACCACTAGGAAAGTGATAGATATGAAGACAGAACATACAATAATGCCACTATGTAAATCCCATATGGTAAATACTGAATTCAGTTCTGGTCTCCCCATCTCAAAAAAGACATATTTGAAATGGAAAAGGGACAGAGAAGGGCAACAAAAATTAATAGGGGTATGGAACAACTGCCGTCTGAGGAGAGATTAAAAAGACTGCGACTATTCCACTTGGAAAGAGGGGATATGATAGAGATCTTATAAATTATGACGGGTGTGGAGAAAGTAAATTCAGAAGTCTTGTTTACTCCTTCACTTAACGCAAGAACCAGGGGTCACCCAAGGATATTAATAAGTAGCCGGTTTTAGCCAAAATGGTCAGGGACACCACCTCATGTTTTTGGTATCCCAAGCCTCTGACTGTCATGTGAAGGTACCGGATGACAGGAATTGGAGCCCTTTATAATGGCCCTGTTCTGTACTTTCCCTCTGAAGCACGTGGGATTGATCTCTGTCAGAAAACAGGGATACTGGACTAGATGTTCCATTGGTCTAATGAAGTATGGATATTCTTATGTTCTCATCTGAGTTTCCTTTTTTTTCTCTGTGTGCCGGACGTCATAGTAGACAGGGCCCACATGCTTCGCTACCTCCAAGGGTCCCTGCCATTGAACCATTCATATGAACAACATATGAACAGCTCCTAGTCTGAACACTTGGAGCTGGGCCACTTTATTATAGGCCTTCTATTGTACCTGTTGTGCATTTAGCAAAATTCTTCTAGCAAACTCCCACAATGTCTTGAGGCCATTTCTTATTTGAAGAATGAATTGGATTACGCTCTTCCATGTTTCTCCAAGCAAGTCTAGAAAGATTTGAGGCTGATTCCCAGGCAGCAATTCAAAGAGACCACCTTACTGATAGCAAAAATGAGGTGGGGGGAGAGTTGGTTCTAGCATTTGAAATTTTAGGCTACAAACTTCTTTAATGTCACCATGAAAGTTCTGTGAAATTGCTCTACCAACCCTTCAGTTCTAAATGTTGTTACTGTCAATAGATCACACAGTTCTTTCATTATCCGCAAGATGGAACAGAGTGTTCTTGTTCTCATTGAGGAATGTGTTTCATGTGGAGATGTTCTAGTACCACTTCTATGGAATGTGTTTGTGTCTATATTCTTATACCCAACACTACTTAGGAGTGTGTGTTTCTGCAATATCAACCTCTTTTTGCCAGATTCTGTAAGCCAGGCCTGCCTCTTGCTCACAACTTAACTTTGCTTTTTAGCTGTAAAGTTTTGATTATTTTAGCCCAGACCTCAGGCCTCACACCAGGCCTCTGCTATAAGGGGGCCTCTGTTTCAGGATCTCTTCCTATCACATGCACTACAATCCCAGCTATAATTAAAAAGAGAATAACCTCTGAAGTCTTTAGTGCTTCTGTTTGCAAAGGAACTTGCCCCATCCTGAGCCTAATAGTACAGGTATAGGATTTGGGGGTGGGGATGGGATAGCTCAGTGGTTTGAGGATTGCCTTGCTTAAACCCAGGGTTGTGTGTTGAATCCTTGAGAGGGCTATTTAGGGATCTTGGGCAAAAATCTCTCTGGGGATTAGTCCTGCTTTGAGCAGGGCTTGGACGAGATGATCTCCTGAGGTCCCTTCCAACCCTGATATTCTATGATTGCACCTTGACTGCCAAGCACATAGCACCGTTTGTATCATTTCTGCCTTTGGCCTTCAGTCGTTTGCAGGGAGCCTGAGACAATTCCTGTGCCCCTGTGCATCCTATCAGGGTGTTACCATGGTAGCCCAGCGAAGATCTTTGATAAAGTGACCTCCTGAGCTATTCCACTTGTAAAGATGGCTGGGGGAGGGAGTTTGTATAATGAAGATATCCACAAGATACTGCAATTGGCACCCCCCTCCCCTAAGCACTACAGAAAGGCATCAGAGTCCACAGACATTAGGTGGCAGAGCCCTTCTTCCCAGCATCCATCCTCACTTGGGTTCATGTCCCCGCCCCCCATGTCCATCCTTCAAGGCCCTCCTGTCAGGCGATGTCTCCCTGTCCTGGGGTCTCATTCCATTGCCTCACCTTACTCTCCCCAGCTGTATATTTTGCTTGGCTGCAGAGTTACTTGTGCCATAGTTTGAAACCACTTTGCCAGATTTCCACTGCAGTAGTAGATCAAAGTCACTTAAAAACTCACCTGAAAGTAGCCCGATCTATTTCTTGAAACAAAGTTATTTTTATTAACACATTTCTCTATACATAAAATAACAAATGAAAGCTTTTGTTACACACCTACTACAGATTTGACTGCAAGCCTAAGCAGAATTTTGTTCACATTAGCAACACATCTATGAGATAACAATTAAGTCAAAATCAAAACCCCAGTACTGGTGCTTGCATCCCGATTGATGGATGGCAGGTGATTCAAACCGAAAATGGCAAAAGGCAGCATTAAAAATAGCCCAAAAGTAGCCCAAATCATTTGTAATGAAAAAACAACAATAGCATAATTATATTATTTATTTCTAATTCCATTCAGTGATGGTTGTCAATGTCCACATTTTGTGTTGAATTAGTTTGTTACAGTTACCCTTATTTGGTTTATCCTACAGGTTTCCTGAAGGATTAGAAGTAAAGAAAATCAGGTACATTTCATTCACCGGATAATTGTAAAATTGATAAAGAAGTTGAGCATTTTAGTTTCTTACTTTTCTCTTCAAATTGCAGCTTCTGTTCATCAAACTGATAAAGAACCTTGTTCACACAGGGACTAAGGGAAAACTACCTGGTAGTGTCAGAGCCATGTAAAGGCCGAGTGGCAGGGTGTGTGGGGGTTGGGTGCCGATGGGTGACAATGAAAGAAGTCAGGTGATGGTCAGATAGAGGGAACTCAGCAAAGGAAAGAAAGCAGCACTTGATGATAGCGTGATAAGACGTTAGGTGTGAAGAACTTCTCAGACTGAACTTCCACAATGCTGAGCTCAGACAAACTGGGGCAGTGCACCCCTGATCAATGAGGCGATAGCGTTTGCCCTCTTGTCACAATGGTTTAAAATCAGTGGCCCAGGCGATCACCATCTGCAGGTGTATTTGCGCAATTTCTCACGAAGCTCTTTGGTTTTGACCCCATAAATGATAGGGTTGAGCATGGGGGGGATGAGGAGATAGAGGTCAGCAAAGATGATGTGGACGTGCAGAGGAATGTCCTGAACAAAACGTTGTGTTAGGTGGTAGAAGAGGCTGGGAGTATAATATGTCAGCATCACACAGATGTGGGCTGTGCAGGTGTTGAGGGCTTTCTGGTGGGCTTTGTTGGAGGAGATTCTGAGGACGGCCTTGATGATCAGACCATAAGACAGGGCAATGAGTGTCAGGTCTAAACCGATGACTAGAAACAGTATCACCAAGCCATATATGCTGTTCACTGTGATGTCCCCACATGAGATCTTTGCCACAGCTATAGGTTCGCAATGTGTGTGGGGGATAATGCGGTTTGCACAGAATGGCAGCCTGGTCAGGAGCAAGGGCAGAGGCAGAACAAAGAGAACAGATTTGATCAAACCTAAAAGCCCTAGCAAAGCTACTCGTCCTTTGGTGAGGATAGTGGCATATCTCAGAGGGTTACATATGGCAACGTAGCAATCGAAGGCCATTGTCATGAGGATAGTAGAGTGCATAACAGTAAACAGGGGAAGGAAGAACGACTGGGTGAGGCAGCCACGCACAGTAATGGTTTTCAAATTGAACCAAAATATGCACAGTGCTTTTGGCACAACGGAAGTAGAGCTGGTGATCTCCGTGAGCGCCAGCATGCAGAGCAGCAGGTACATCAGCTTGTGCAGGGTCTGCTCTTTGCTTACAACAAACAGAAGCATTAAATTTTCCAACAGGCCGATAATGTAGAACATTGCAAAAGGGATGGAAATCCAGACATGGGCAGCTTCCAGCCCAGGGATGCCCATTAGGATGAATATTGAAGGGTCAGGGGGGGTGAGGTTGAAAGCTGCCATGAAGTTCTCAGTGTGTCGATCAAGCTCAGAAATGTTCAAACTTCCTGTGAAGAGAGAGAAGCAGAGGGAGAGGGGTTACACACTTTATAAGAAATACTAGGGTAAATATTTTATAGTTATTAACAGTCAAGAAAGGGTGGCGAGAAGTGAGGTGCCAACATTTATAGATGGCACAAGATTATTTTGGTTATACTTAATTCTAGAGAAGTCCTCAGATGGAGCAAACTAAGCCTTGTGAAACCCTGCTCTCAGGGCAAGCATGGAGAGAAACTCAGCAAAGCGTTGGATCCAGGAGGAGTGGAATTGGGAAACCATATAGAAAATACAATGCCATGAGATCAGCCAGTCAAGTTTCACCCTCCTCTGGACTCCTCTGTGTCTTACTGTTACCCGGGGTTCTTTCAACCCAAAGCTCTTGGTAACTTTTACTCTGTGCGAGGAGGTGTCAGGAAATAAATGAGGGGACACACGGCCGTCCGACGGATAGATGGCTGGCACAAAGAGGACAACACAAGAGTGCTTTCACTTAAAGTTAAACTTGACTTAGGCCTGGTCTACACTAGCGGGGAGGATCGATCTAAGTTATGCAACTTCAGCTACCTGAGTAACGTAGCTGAAGTAGACATACTTAGATCGACTTACAGTGGTGTCTTCACTACGGTGAGTCAACTGCTGCCGCCTCCCCCGTTGACTCTGCCTGCGTCTCTCACCAAGCTGGAGTACAGCAGTTGATGGAAGAGCACTCGGGAATTGATTGATTGCACCTAGACTAGATGTGATCAATCGATCCCCGCTGGATCTATCGCTGCCTGCCGATCCCTTAGTTTCAAGCACTTACACACGTCCGCAACAGGTTAGCAAAACACCCCCAACCCTTGATAATTACCAAAGTTGAGTGTGGCTCTCGAGTGACCCAGTGGCAGGCTTCCGATGGTAGGGTGATTCGATGTCCCAATTTTATAGGGACGGTCCCGATTTTGGGGGCTTTTTCTTATAGAGGCTTCTATTACCCCCCACCCCCTGTCCTGATTTTTCACACTTGCTGCTTAGTCACCCTATCCGGTGGCCAAATCTTCCATCTGCCGGTGTGGACCACAAGATGTATCCAGAGGGAGAGTCTAAACAAATCCAACTACCACAAACATTTCCCCCTTATTTATGCATTAGTAATAGAATGACATGTCCCTTAAAGAAAATTTGTAAAGTAAGCAGTTTCCATGGTCAAGCAAGAGCTTCCTTCTGATTATTGATTAACGAGGTGTGTCTTTTTCCAAAGTTTGCAGCCTTGAGGCCCCAATAGACATTCCTGGGGCACATCCTGCTCTTCCAAACTGCATGTATCAGCAACTTCAACACAATTCTTATCAGGAAGGACGGGGGTCAAGCTGCCCTTTCTGTGGCACCCAAAACCTCCTCCCCTCCTGCCTTGGTCAAGCTGAGACTGCTGACCAGGCTGCTTTTAGCAGTAAGCCATAGTGGTTTCAGGCACTTTATTGGTTTGCCAAAATCTCACCGTATAGTACTGTGCATCCTTCTCACACAGGATATTGCAGAAATAGGTGGGTTCAGGGAAGGGCAACAAGAATGATCAAGGGCCAGGGGAAACTGTCCTATGGGGAGAGGTTGTAAAGACTGAGATTGTTGCCTTACGAAGGAGCTGAATAAGAGGGGACATGGGAAAAGTCTATAAAATACTGACCCATAGAGATCTGATCGAGACTGTGTTCTCCCTGTCTGATAAAACAAGATCAAGTGGACATTCAATAGAAGTGAAATGTGGCAAAATCAAAGGATGCTTTCTTCACTCAATCCCTAAACAGTCTGAGGAACTCCTTACTACAAGAGGTAGATGAGGCCATCAGATAAGCAAGAATCACGAAGAGTTTGGACATTTCCATGGATAGTGAGACTTTCCAGTGACAATAGTTAGACCTAAACAAATATTTTGGAAAGCCTATACACACACGTGTTTCAGAGCACAAGCCAATCTTTAGTTGTTAGGCATTTAGGTCACAGCCTCTTGATGGTCAAGTCATCCAACCCCATCTACCTACTACTGGGTGTTTTACACCTTCTTCTGCAGCATCTGGGGCTGTCACTGTCGGAGAGAAGAAACTGGACTTGACTGACCATAGGTCTGATTCACAAGACCATTTCTATGTTGGAGAGGAGCCCAGTTTCCACCATGGAAACAGACATTATTCTGCTGGGCTATGACCTCATGCTCAACAGAATGGACATGAAGGGCACAAAGGTCTGCGTATTTAGGGCTACAGGTCTGCACACGTGTTACTTTCCTTGTGTCTTTTGGTGAGACACTTTCTTGCAGGCACCCAGCTTCACCTGAGACATAAGTTACAGGTGTTAACTGAGAAGTGTAAGCAGAGACTTTCATCTGCTTACCCTTCTCATGCCTGCATATTGATGAGATTTGATGATGACAAAAAAAATTGGAGGATGGTAAGAAGCAAACAATACATGTTCTAATATAGCTATGTCGATATATAAATCTAGGAACAAAGAATGTAGGTGACACTAACACGATGGGGGACTATCTTGGGCAACACAACGATTCTGAAGAAGATTTTGGGGTGAGAATGGATAATTAGCTAAACATGAGCTCCCAGAGTGACCCTGTGGCCAAAACAGCCAATATGATCCTGGGATGGTAAACAGGGGGGATATCAAGGTGAGGGACCAAATTTATTTTACCTCTCTCTTTGGCACTGGAGTGACTGCTGCTGGAACCCTCCGTCCTGGTGTCCACTTTTAATGATGGATGTTGATACATTCTAGAGGATTCAGAGAAGAATCACAAGAATTAGTAAAAGATTAGAAAATCTGCCTTATACTGATAGACTCAAAGATCTTAGTCTATTTAGTGCAACAAAGATGGTTTCGGGGTGATTTGATAACAGTCTGCAAGTACCAGGACGGCTACAAATATTTAATAATAGACTTTTCAGCCTAACATACAGAGGTGTAACACGATCCAGTGGCTGAAAGTTGAACTTAAAGAAATTCTGACTGGAAATAAGGCACACATTTATTAACAGTGAGAGTAATTAACCACTGGAACAATTTACCAAGGGTCTCAGAGGATTCTTCATCACTGAGGAAGTTTAAATCTAATTTGGATGTTTCTCTAAAAGGCCTGCTCTAAGAATAATTTTGAGGAAATTCTCAGGCCTGTGTTATACAGACAAGAAGATCACAATAGTCCCTTCTCCCCTTGGAATCTACAAACATGTACCTATGGGTCAGCTGATGGCATTTTGCCTGCAAGTTAGTGCCTGAAATTACTGAAGGTATTTTTTCTATTTGTGACCATGTTAAATATAGCCACATGCGGAGAAATTCTCATGAGACTGTGACGCCTTGGAAGGGTTACACTAGTTGTGTATTTCATGAGCCTGAGGGATCCCATGAAGCACTGTATGGATGAATGTTTTAGGTGACAAAAATAATGACTTGAGCCATGAAATCTCTGCATTGTGGAATAAATGTACAACCCTTGCTATTAATGACTAAGAGGGGTGGTTGGCAAATGGTCCCAGAGCCTCCTTTCTTTACCGTCTCTGTCCAAGTGGTGCATGCTTTCGGTCAGCTATGTGGGGGTTCCTGCACATGGTAGTTGTATTTATCTAGGCCCTCACATTTCCCATAGTTCCACTCTCATTATGTATTGTTCATACTTCTTAAATGGCAAGTTGTTCCTCTGTAGCAGTTCTTGAAGCACCCTGCAATGAGTGTGGGTGTAACAAGAGAAGCTCCACAGGTGCCTACCTTGGAATTTACCACTCGTGAGATTTCTCACCAGTGAGACACAGTCACTGATAACCCTCAGTCAAGGGACCGGGTGTATTTGGAGGCACCTCACCCCCTGCAGGGGAAGAATTGTGGGGAGTATGGGGTGGCTCAGAGGTTGGGGGGGTAGGGATGACTGGGGAGCATGGAGAAGACAGTGGTGACCAGCGTGCTCTTGGAATTAGGACAATCTGGGATGAGGAAGGAGAGTACAGACAGGGGAGTCAGAGTATGATGGGAGATTGAGCCAACTGAGGAGCAAATATCAACCATTTCACTGGAGGGAACATGAATTGAAGTTACGTAATTAACATTCAACAACCACCATTGGAGATAAAACGGACTAAACTTTCTGACACCCAGGCTGCAGTTCTGTGGCTTGGCAAGACAAAGAGACTCTGACACCCACCCCCAAAACGGACTCCAGACAAAGAAATGTCCTGCCCTGCCCCCACAAACACCAGTGCTGCCTGGCTGACCATGTAAACTCTGCTCCTTGCCGCCATAACCATCAGTGCTCTCCGCCTGCCCATGTACCCCTGACTCCATACCCCAGAATCCCCAGTGCTGGCCACTTGTCCATGTAGGCCCCCCACCCCCACAACTTTCTGCCCTGTCACACAGTGATACCCCTCACCCAAGACCAAAACCAGGTGTCAGACCCCACAGCGAGAACTCACAGAAATATCTCCTCTGCCTAGGTTAAACTCAGTGTCTGCCTGCACCGGGGAAAAGGGGGAGATCGGCTGCAACAGCCTTTCTGGGGGCAAAAGAAACCCCAGCAGCAGCTCAGCCCGTGCAGGGAAGGAGAGAGGTACGGACATAGTGGGAGGGAGAGAGGACAGGAAGATTAAAAGGGGCCAGTGTGAGCAACTCCTCTTCAAAATGACACAAAGCATTAACGTATTGCAGCCCTTTAGAAACCCAGACACCCCTCCCTGAAGCTGCTTTTCCACGTTAGCAATTGCTGATGTTACTATGAGGCATTAGTGGGGTTTCTAACAGAAGGAAGGATGGTCCAGATGTGGGGTGGTGTCAGAGACAATCTGCTACAGTGACACTGTGATCTGGATACTGCACATCCCCATCCCCCCCATATGCACACACTGACCTGGATCTCCCCCGGTGAGATTTCCAACCCTGCCTGGTTTCCTCTGAGCCAGAAACATGCTTTTCTTTTTACTACCTTTTGCTTCTTCTCGTTCTCTCCAGAACCAGAGATGCAGGGGTACGGAAAGAGCAGACCCCTCTCCCCGCCCCGAAAGAATTGTTCTTCTAATTGTTCTGAACCTCTAAGCCTGTGGGTTTGGGATTTGAGCAACTCTCCTGTCAGTTCTTCTTTGGTCCAAATGAGCTCACCCGTCCTTAGAGGCCACAGGACGCCTCCAGTTGAAGTCACTGGAGGATCCTGGTTGCTGTAAATCAGACCATTTGTTTAAGTCCCTACATGTGAATTTAGAGTCATCTCAATGGGCCAAAATTTCACCCTTTAACCTGTTTATCTTTTGGCTCTGAGCTGCGGAAATTACAGACACTGGTCCTGCTACAGAGAGTGCTATTCTGTTAGGGCGCTGAAAGTGTCTGAAGGCCACACATCCTCCTTCCCCAGTTTATGTGCCATTCTGAGATGTGGATTCCAAAACACGTGGGTCCTGATTTTGCTTTAAGGGAGGCCAGTGTCAATTTGGACTGACCCACTGAAGGCAGAATGTGAGAGCAGAATCTGGCCAGTGTGTGACCCATTCTTGTGGTGAACCCTCTGGTAACACAGATACCCACTGCAAAGGCTTTGGCTGAACTTCCTAAAAGGGCAGTAAAGTTGCTGAATTGGAAAACCTGAGCGAATCAGAAAAAAACTACAGCATCCGACGAAATGGCCATTCACCCACGAAAGCTTATGCTTATGCTCCAATACATCTGTTAGTCTTAAAGATGCCACAGGACTCTCTGTTGCTTTTTCCAAGAAAGAAAACGACTAAAACAGCTAGAAGGACACAATAAGAGACAAGAAACTGATCTTAAAAACAAATATTTGTCTAAACTATTTCCAATACATTTGTAGTTCCAATTTTACCAGGTAAATACCTTGGGGTTTCTCATAATACTAAACAGTTCAAGTCACTGTCCTGGTGAATTCCTGCCCAGATGGTTCTTGACTTGAATCCTTGAACCCTTCCTGAGCCTTTACCACAAACTTGAATGCAGAAAGAGGCAACTCACCAAAATCCTGCTCAGCAGAGAGAGGAAATAAACGTACAGCGACAGGAAGGCAGAGCCCTGAGAATCAGTGTATGAAAGTCACATGTCTGACACTCAGCGTGCTGCACAGCGACCTTTATCATTTCCCTGTACAGTCCCTGCAGATGCTCAGATTGGCCAGGACTCCCAAACAATTCCCTCTGCCCCATGAGCAGTGGGAAGGGTAAAAAAATAGACCTTGGAGAACTTCAGCCTGACAGCTTCCCCTGGCAGTGAAGAAATAATTTGCTGATAACAGGGGCTCACATGGTCAGGGCAAACAGAGTCTTGCAGACATTTCAGCCTAGCAATTATGATGGCTCCTTAATGTACTACCATTTGCACTATGTGTGGGAATGCTGCCACAAGAGATTGGACCAAAGTCTGTTTTCAATTGATCATAGCAGCGTACCACTGTATATCACCCAGGCAGTTCTAATATCCAGTCCATTAGCCTCTGAAATTCATTGCCACCCTCTAGAGGCCAAATGAGAGGATCTTGAATTGATGCAAGCCGAAGGGCATGGAAAAGGCTTTCGTCTCTCAGGATTCTGACATCCAAGGTGTTTCCCAGTATCCCTTTGTGAGGTCTAAAGAGGATATATATCTATCCGCTCTGTACTGTTCTAACAGCTCATCTGCTCTCTGCATCAATAAGCATCACATTTCAATACTGTGTTCATCTTTCCAAAATCGAGGCAAAAATGTTTTTTTCTATCTTGCATCAGAAATGGTATCATGGCTTTTCTCCGCTCACTCTATGATTCCCCACTCCCAGGGCCAAGTTCATCTGGAGTTCATCTTATAAGGTATCCCACATTTTATGGGAGAAACAGCCACGGAGTTTGCCTGATGTTTTGCCCTGGGGCCATTTGAGTGTGGTAGTATTTTCAGTAGATGTGCCCTGCTGGGTCGAGAACATAGTGGTAAAGGAATCAAAAAACTGCTATATCTGGATCTTTTGTTTGGTCTAAAGTCCCTCCCCCATGCTTGTGTAACAGGTGCCTGGGGGCCTAATCTGGGCTCCAGACAGTATGAGTTTGATGGGTTGTCACCCCCGGGGTGCAGTCTGGGAGCCGTGGGAATCACTGCATCCCTCTAATTACCCAGCAAGGCTGGCCCTAGTTCACACCACTTCGCTGGTGATTCAGCCCCTCCAGGCCCTGTTATCACCCAAAACAACAGCAGATGGCGCCACACACCCAAATTGAGCTACCTGAGGGCTTATCAAAGCCACCCAAGTACAAACAGCAGACATCGGGCATTAGTGGTCTTTCCCTTCACCCTCTCACCTGATTCATAAATCTGACACCGCAGAACCTTGTTTCCCAGTGTCCCTTCTCAGCTCTGATGCCACAGAGCCTTTACCTGTATTCCCCCTTCCCAGCTTGATGCCAGAGAGTCTTGTTTCCCAGGTTCCCGACCTCCTGCCTCCTTGGTAGGCATAATTATCTTATCTGTTCTATTATATCAACAAATCCATCTGGCCAGGCAAAAACAACACAAACAGTGTCTTTGTCCTTTTTTCACATGCATTGGCATAAGATATAAGAATATATAGATATAAGAATATCAAAAATCAAATGGGCAAACAAGACCCAAAATTCGATCTCACATGAAGAAACAGGCCTGAAACGTACATAGTCACTCCACCTGATTTTTTTTTCTCTTTTCTTCTGGGACCCTCCTTCCCAGGTGTCCAGGGAAAAGCATAGGGCATATGGTGGCACATTTACTGAAAGGGCCAGGTATCAAGGTGGAATGTGATGGTGCTCCATTTGCCCGACAAGTCCCTGTGCAGTATGATGTCCTGCACCTTTCCTCATACAGGCACACTGCAAGTTTCCAAATTAGAGTTCCAGACTTCCCGTATCTATGGGCCTGAGAAAGTTGGGTCTGGATTAGCTGTTACACTGTGGTGGAGGGCCTACATCGCTTTATGTGTTACAACTAGCAGTTGTGTTTCATGGATCTGTGCCCTCCTTAACCATTGCAGTACACATTGCAGAATTAGTCTACGTAATAATAGGCCATTAGCCATAATAATCCACAGTCACACTGAGAGCCCTGACCATTGTAATATTGTCCGTCATATGGGCCACCACCAGAAGCATTGCTTCTCCTCTTTGGACAGGATTAAGATTCTTTTAACACTATTCTGGAGAACATCTTGTAAATGTGTCCAATTGTTGGCTGTTCTATCACACTACTCCTGCAGGTTTTGCAGGTTTTTGTTCATATAATGAGTCCGTTGAATATTCATATAATATTATAATCACTTTAAATCTATCTTTTGTAGTCATTACATTTGTTTAACTGTTTATCTTAAGCAGTCATTTTCCCTGAAGTGTGCGGTAAATCTGCTCAGGTTTACAAAAGCTGGGTAAGTCCACTTTCCATTGATGAAGTGGTGGACCTATTAATAAATCTGCACTACTCGTTTTGAACATTCAAAGACAGTATATTCCTGCGGTACAGTGTTGGGAGCTGGGGGGATTTGGCTAGTGCCTTTTTCTGTGTGATTCATGAGTGGCTCTGGGAACATTCATTCAATCTAGCTGGGTGTGGGGCTCCACATGCTGTTGTGCTGAGTGATAACAGGGCCTGCTGGGGTTTGCTGCTTGTCACTAGCAAAGCATTCTGTGATACCGCCCAGGCTGGAGAGAGTTAAGGGGGAAAAGCGGTCCTTGTTCTCATATCTGGCTGCCATATTCATAGTATCGGCAAGAAAAATATGCAATTCCTCATGCAGTTCACATCTTGCCATCATCTACGCCCTTGACAGCCAATGTCCTTCTGAGTGTAACAACCATGGTGTGAAGTTTGCCCCCATCTTTTCGGTTAAAATGGTAAAAATCCTTGAATTAACCAGAGACTGGTTTATAATATTTACTGCACCTGAAAGAATATTGCTGGGCTCCTCTGACATCTTCTTAGCAACCAATTCCTGACTATGGAACATATGATGATTCCAGATTGCTGAGGGAGCAATTTCTTGTTCCATTGTCACAAGCCTGCCATGCCAGCCTAGCATAGATGGTGCTCCATTGCTGCAAATTCCAAAACTATGTCCCCAGCCAAGGCCTGTGTCTTGGGCAAAATTATTTAAGAGTTTAAAAATCTCTTCGCCAGTTGTTCATTTGGCAAAACAGAAATTCCTCTTGCTGCAGAAATTCTATTACATTGGAAATGGAGAGTGTGAATAACTCTGAAATGTTCATAACTCTGAACAAAATTTTAGCACCTCTAATTAAGCCTGGTGTGCGCCAGGCTGAGAAAAGAAGGCAAACAAGCCCTCTAGAGTATAAAAAACATCTTGCTGCTACACAGTTTACTTTGCAGGCCTCAATTAAAACCAAATTCAATGCATGAGCGATGCCGTGTATATATATACAGCTGTGGGGTGATCTTGCAGCATTTTTGCTGTTCTCCACTTCAATGATCTGCCTTTACAACGGCCCCATTATAACATTGTGCTACAACCGGCAGGTTTCCAGTCCTTGAGGCTTAATGTTGCGACAGATGGTCCCATGTAGTGGGGCAGTTGCCCCACTCTCCTGTGGAAGGGGTTAATAGCAGCCCTGGGAGAGACTGCCCGGAAATCAACCAGCTAGGAAAGGCTCAGAAGCAGCCAATCAGGGCCAAGCTGGGCTCTATAAGAAGGCTGCAGAACAGACAGGAGCTCAGTTTCTCCCTGACCAATAAAGGGAGAAGGACTGGCTCCTGGTAAGGAGACAGTGTCCTGGACAGAACACTGCTGGACAGGGCAGAGGGAGCTCTGGCCAACAACTGCCAGACTGTGGGATACTGCCAGATACAATGGCTGAGTGGGTGCCAGGACTATAGGGAAGTGGCCAAGGGAGGCAGGCAGTAGAGGAGAGTGGGGGAGGGCAATAAGAGGCTTATGCTTGAGGGTCCCTGGGTCAGGACCGAGAGTGATGGATGGGCCTGGGTCTCCTCCCTGTTTGCCCCACTGACCACTGGAAAGAATGGCCAGTGAAAGGTCTGCAGTGCACTGTGGAAGGGGCTTGACTTGGGGCTGCGATGTGGGACTGGATGGGGAGCAACCTGGGTCTTGGAGGTGGAACAAGAGCGACAACAGGTGAGACGCCACAGGGGAAGGGGGCCCTCCTGATAGATCTAAATTCCCAGAGCAACCAGCAGGAGGCACCACGGTGGAGAGTCCCTGCCCCCATTTCAGTGCCCACATCCCCTCTCTCAGACCAATCAACAAATCCTGGGAATTGTTCCTTTATTTCCAGATTTTCTGTGTCTCTTAAGCAGACTCATTTTTTTTCTTCTGGCCAACAGGCCAGCACAAGAACCCCCAACCTAGCATCGGTCTTCACTGCAGAGGATGTGAGGGAGCTTCCCAAAACTGAGCCCACGTCTTTTGACTGTTTGAAAAAAATGCCCCCACCTTTCAGAACACTGCTCCTGTATGGCAGATTGTATATGTTTCTGAACCTTTTTTCTATATTTTTCAAGTCTCTCATTCCATTTTTGGTGAATGCAGAGTCTCTCAAACCACTGGAAAACTGTCTGCAAGGAAAGCTGAAAACTGCATCTGCCGTCTCACTGTACTCGAAAAATAACAATGCCTTGGAATATTCTGAAGTAAATGAGAGAGACTGAGACACAAATTTGCGTATTCTTCTGCCCCTAGTTCACTTTCCTTCTCTCAAACTGGCACCATTTACTCACCTACGGCATTTGCATGTCTCTGCTCATTGGTTGATGTCTGGCTCCTTTACCTGGCCCAGGTGGGGACTCCTTGTGGTGCTGAGACTGCTGGTGCTGGAGCCACTCAGCTAAGGGGGATGGGACATAGGAGGAGGAGCAGGGAAAGAGGCCAGGGCCCACTTTTAAATGTGGTTCTGTTTTTCAATGGTGAGCAGCAGGTGGTCGCAGCCTCAGGCGGGAGGGTTGGGGTATAGGAGAGGAGGGACTCAGCGAGCTACTGAGTGCCGTGGAGGAGGGTGTGTAGGAGAGGGGGTCAAGACTCAACGAATGCCATGGTTGCTAAGGGGGCACAAGGGGTCGAGGAGGGGATAGACTCGGTGAGTGGAGGGCTGTGGGGGCCTCGTGGGGGAGGAAAAGAAGGATTCAGTGAGAAGCAGCAGGGACCTCAGTGGAGGGGAGTAGCAAAGACAGAAAGTGGTGGACCATGGGTGGGGCCATAGGAAAAGCTTATCTCCCACCTGGTGAGTCTTCCAGAAAATACTACAGACGGTCTTTGGATAATGCCTGCTATGACCCAGGAGCACATGCAAGGCCATGTGACCAGACCACATGACACTGAACTCCATTTTGAGTCACTATATTTTTCCACAAAGTGACCTGGGAACTGTTTTTGGAATGAAGGATTCCTGCCATATGTTAAATCTATATAAGGTGGGGTGTGACTGCATCTAGTGGTCTCACTCCTCACTCTCCTCAAGAGAACTGGAAAGATATGAAGGAAAAAGACTGAACTGGTGGACGTGCTGGTCTCAGGCCAAAAGGATTTCTAACCTGTGTATGGAAACCTCATGGAGTGCTTCTTGTGTCACCAGCCAGGGTGAGAAATTGCTGAATCTAACACATCAGGCTTTGTTTGCAGTTTTGTTTATTTGCTATGTAGCCTGCTTTGATCTCTTTGCTATCACATATAATCATTTCAAATATATATTTCTGTACAAAATTTCTTTTCTGATTTATCTAAACCTGTGTGCCTTTGAGAGAAGTGTCTGGGGGAAATCTCAGCTTGTTTAACGCAGGCTTGTTGAATATCCTTCCCACATCGAGCGGAGGGTGAAATGTGCCAATTAGTTTACAATGTACAGACCCCTCCAGAGTGAAACACGATATTATGGGTTCATACTCCAGTAGGCGGGGTGAACCTGGAAAGGTCAGAAATTGACTGATGTCCTCCATTTGTACTTGGGTTGCTTGGGTAAGCTCTCCTGTAGCACCATTTGGGTGTGTGGCGCCATCTACTGTCGTGGAGAGACACAATCACCAGCAAAGCAGTGTGAAAAGGGGCCAGCCTAGCTGGGTGCTTAGAGGGGCGCATCAGTTCCCATGGCTCCCAGACTGAACCCCAGTCACACTCATACCCTCTGGAGCCCAAATTAGTTTCCCCGGCATGTGTGACACAGGCCTGGGCAAGGGACTGTAGCCTGAAGAAAAGATCAGATGTAGCAGTTGTTTGATTCTTTTACCACTGTGTTCTCTCCCCAGCAGGACACACCGACCTAAAATGCCACCATACTGAAATGGCTCTAGGGCAACAGGTCAGGGAAACTCCGTAGCTATTCCCTCATAAACTGTGGGATACTATGCTAGATGAACTCCATGTCATTTTGGCCCTGGAACTGGTAAAGGAATCACACAGTGAGTGGAGAAATCCCATTGTGTTAGTGCTGACAACAGGATAGCACATCCCATTTCTGCATCGATTTCTAAAAGATCAACAAAGTATTGAAATTTGATGCTTATCCGATGCAGAGAGTAGATGAAGTATTTGAAGAGCTGGAAGCTGCCAAATATATATCCACTTTAGATCTCACAAACGGATATTGGCAAGTACTTTTTATGCTAGATTCCTGGGTGAAGAAAGCCTTTTCCACACAGTGGGCTTGCGTCAGTTCTGAATCAAGTCATTTGGCCTCCACAGTCTGAAAATGAATTTCAGAGGCTTATGGACTGGATATTACAACGTCATGGGCGATATGCATGTTGGCATCATTGAAACTTGGTGGGATAATACACATGATTGGAATGTTGGTGTGGATGGGTACAGCTTGCTCAGGAAGGATAGACGGGGGAAAAGGGAGGAGGTGTTGCCTTATATATTAAAAATGTACACACTTGGACTGAGGTGGAGATGGACATAGGAGATGGAAGTGTTGAGAGTCTCTGGGTTAGGCTAAAAGGGGTAAAAAACAAGGGTGACATCATGCTAGGAGTGTACTACAGGCCACCTAACCAGGTAGAAGGGGTGGATGAGGCTTTTTTTAAGCAACTAACAAAATCATCCAAAGCCCAAGATTTGGTGGTGATGGGGGACTTCAACTATCCAAATATATGTTGGGAAAATAACACAGCGGGGCACAGACTATGCAACAAATTCTTGGACTGCCGTGCAGACAACTTTTTCTTTTAGAAGGTTCTAAAAGCTACTGGGGGGAAGCTGTTCTAGACTTGATTTTAACAAATAGGGATGAACTCATTGAGAATTTGAAAGTAGAAGGCAGCTTGGGTGAAAGTGATCATGAAATCATTAAAAGAACAGGAGTACTTGTGGCACCTTAGAGACTAACAAATTTACTAGAGCATAAGCTTTCGTGGACTACAGCCCACTTCTTCGGATGCATATAGAGTGGAATAAATATTGAGGCGATATATATACACACATACAGAGAGCATAAACAGGTGGGAGTTGTCTTAGGGAGTACAGCAAAATAGAGACAATGGATTTCAGGAAGGCGGATTTTGGTAAGCTCAGAGAGCTTATAGGTAAGGTCCCATGGGAATCAAACTGAGGGGAAAAACAACTGAGGAGAGTTGGCAGTTTTTGAAAGGGACACTATTAAGGGCCCAAAAGCAATCTATTCCACTGGTTAGGAAAGAAAATGTGGCAAAAGACCACCTTGGCTTAACCACGAGATCTTGCATGATCTAAAAAATAAAAAGGAGTCACATAAAAAATGGAAACTAGGACAGATTACAAAGGATGAATATAGGCAAACAACACAGGAATGCAGGGGCAAGATTAGAAAGGCAAAGGCACAAAATGAGCTCAGACTAGCTACAGGAATAAAGGGAAGCAAGAAGACTTTTTATCAATACATTAGAAGCAAGAGGAAGACCAAAGACAGAGTAGGCCCACTGTTCAGTGAAGAGGGAGAAACAGTAACAGGAAACATAGAAATGGCAGAGATGCTTAATGACTTCTTTGTTTCGGTCTTCACCAAGAAGTCTGAAGGAATGCCTAACATAGTGAATGCTAATGGGAAGGGGGTAGGCTTAGCAGATAAAATAAAAAAAGAACAAGTTAAAAATCACTTAGAAAAGTTAGATGCCTGCAAGTCACCAGGGCCTGATGAAATGCATCCTAGAATACTCAAGGAGCTAATAGAGGAGGTATCTGACCCTCTAGCTATTATCTTTGGAAAATCATGGGAGAGGGGAGAGATTCCAGAAGACTGGAAAAGGGTAAATATAGTGCCCATCTATAAAAAGGGAAATAAAAACAATCCAGGAAACTACAGACCAGTTAGTTTAACTTCTGTGCCAGGGAAGATAATGGAGCAAGTAATTAAGGAAATCATCTGCAAACACTTGGAAGGTTGTAAGGTGATAGGGAATAGCCAGCATGGATTTGTAAAAAACCAATCATTTCAAACCAATCTGATAGCTTTCTTTAATAGGGTAACAAGTCTTGTGGATAAGGGAGAAGCTGTGGATGTGGTATACCTAGACTTTAGTAAGGAATTTGATACGGTCTCACATGATATTCTTATCAATAAACTAGGCAAATACAACTTAGATGGGGCTACTATAAGGTGGGTGCATAACTGTCTGGATAACCGTACTCAGAGAGTTGTTATTAATGGTTCCCAATCCTACTGGAAAGGCATAAAAAGTGGGGTTCCGCAGGGGTCTGTTTTGAGACCGGCTCTGTTCAATATCTTCCTTAACGACTTAGATATTGGCATAGAAAGTATGCTTATTAAGTTTGCAGATGATACCAAGCTGGGAGGGATTGCAACAGCTTTGGAGGACAGGGTCATAATTCAAAATGATCTGGACAAATTGGAGAAATGGTCTGAGGTAAACAGGATGAAGTTTAACAAAGACAAATGCAAAGTGCTCCACTTAGGAAGGAACAATCAGTTTCACACATACAGAATGGGAAGAGACTGTCTAGGAAGGAGTACGGCAGAAAGGGATCTAGGGGTTATAGTGGACCATAAGCTAAATATGAGTCAACAGTGTGATGCTGTTGCAAAAAAAGCAAACATGATTCTGGGATGTATTAACATGTGTGTTGTGAGCAAGACATGAGAAGTCTTTGTTCCACTCTACTCTGCGTTGGTTAGGCCTCAACTGGAGTATTGTGTGCAGTTCTGAGCACCACATTTCAAGAAAGATGTGGAGAAATTGGAGGGGGTCCAGAGAAGAGCAACAAGAATGATTAAAGTCTTGAGAACATGACCTATGAAGGAAGGCTGAAAGAATTGGGTTTGTTTAGTTTGGAAAAGAGAAAACTGAGAGGGGACATGATAGCAGTTTTCAGGTATCTAAAAGGGTGTCATAAGGAGGAGGGAGAAAACTTGTTCACCTTAGCCTCTAAGGATAGAACAAGAAGCAATGGGCTTAAACTGCGGCAAGGGAGGTTCAGGTTGGACATTAGGAAAAAGTTCCTAACTGTCAGGGTGGTTAAACACTGGAATAAATTGCATAGGGAGGTTGTGGGATCTCCATCTCTGGAGATATTTAAGAGTAGGTTAGATAAATGTCTATCAGGGATGGTCTAGACAGTGTTTGGTCCTGCCATGAGGACAGGGGACTGGACTCAATGACCTCTCGAGGTCCTTTCCAGTCCTAGAATCTATGAATCTATGAATCTATGCAGTAGTACATTGCTATAATTAATTGAAAATGATGTTTGTTCCCATATCTTGTGGCAGCATTCCCACACATAGTGCAGATTGCAGTACATTACACACAGAAAATATAGGCCATCATCAATTGCTAGGCTGAAGAGTCTGCAAGACTGTGTTTGCCTGACAATCTGAGCCCTTGGTATCGGCAAATTATTTCTTCACTCCCAGGGGAAGCTCTCAAGCTGAGTTCTCCAGGGTCTATTTTCTGCTCCTCCCACTGCTCTGGGAATCCTGGCCAACCAAAGAGTCCGCAGGGACAGTACAGGGGAATCATAAAGGTCACTGTCCAGCATAGACAGTTTCAGACATTCAAGATTCGTATGCTGATTCCCAGGGCTCTGCATTCCTGTCATGGTAAGAAGATTTCCAGTCTCTGCTGAGCAGTATTTTGATGAATTGATTGTTTCTGCATTAAAGTTATAGTTAAGGGCACAGGAAGGGTTCCAAGGTTCAAGTCAACAACCATCTGGGTAGGAATTCACCAGCACAACAACTTGAAGTGTTTAGTATTGTCAGAAACACTAAGGGATTTACCTGGTAAAATTGGAACTACAAATGTTTTGGAAATAGTTTAGACAAATATTTGTTTTTAAGATCCTTGTCTCTTACTGTGTTTTTCTATCTGTCTCAGTAGCTTCCTTTTTTGGGCTGTGTGGTTTTTCCTCTGGTTTGCTCAAGTCTTCCAATTCAGCAACTTCACTGCACTATTAGGAAGTACAGCCAAGCCTCTGCAGCAGGTATCTATGTTACCAGAGGGTTCACAACAAGAATTGGCTACACAATGGCCAAATTCTGTGAGCTAAATCAGGGCCCCTGTGTGTTTTGAAATCCCCATCTTTCATTCCTGGTCTCAGAACACCGCATGATCTGGGGGTTTCCTTCAGACTCTTTCAACAGCTAAATAGAATAGTGCTCTGAGTAGCAGGACCCCAAGACATGATTTTCACAGCTCAGAGTTGAAAGTTAAACACTAAAGGTGAATCTGGTTTTGTTGAGTTCAATGGAAAAACTCCCAACAGAGCCAGGAGCACACCCTAAATCCACATGTAGGGACTTAAATAAATGGCCTGATTTATTCTGACCATGAGCCTCCAGTGATTTCCCGTGGCCTCTAAGGACGGGTGAGCTCATTTGGACCAAAGAAGAACTGACAGGAGAGTTGCTGAAACCTCAAACTCACAGCCTTAAAGGCTCAGAACAATTAGGATTATGATTTTTTTTTTTTTTTTTTTTTTTTTTTGCAGAGGTAGGATAAGAAGCACCAAAAAGCAATGAAAATAAAAGCATGTTTCTGTCTTAGAGGCAGTGTTGGAAATATCACCTGGGTAGCTCAAGCAATGCACAGTGTGTGGAGGGTCGGGAGGGAGTGGAGAGAGATGGGCAGTATCCAGATCACACTGGCACCGAGTTCTGAAGCTTTCTGAAATAGGGAATGCACATCCTGCCTAACGCAGAGACAAAAGAAGCGTAATGAGGCCTTCTGGGTGTGTGTGCATATCTCAGATTGTAACATAACATGGGCCACACTGCTCCAGATTGATTCTGACACTTTCCCCTAACCAGACCACCCCTCCTCCAGTGAGCAGTCTCACTACAATCTCATGGACACCTCAGCAGTTGCCAGCACAGAAAAGCAGCCTCAGAAAGGTATGTCCGGGTTTCTAATGGGCTGCAGTATGTTAAAGCTTTGTATCTTTTTGAAGAAGAATCATAGACTCATAGAACTGAAAGGGACCTGGAGAGGTCATCTAGTCCAATCTCCTGCACTCATGTCAGGACCAGCAATATTTAGATCATCCCTGACAGGTCTTGTCTAACCTGCTCTTAAAAATCTCCAATGATGGAGATTCCACAACCTCCCTAGGCAATTTATTCCAGTGCCTAACCACCCTGACTGTTAGGAAGTTTTTCCTAATGTCCAACCTAAACCTCCCTCACTGCAATTTAAGCCCATTGCTTCTTGTCCTATCATCAGAGGTTAAGGAGAATAATTCTTCTCCCTCTTCCTTGTAACAACCTTTTAGGTATTTGAAAACTGTTAGCATGTCCCCTCTCGGTCTTCTCTTCTCCAGACTAAACAAACCCAGTTCTTTCAATCTTCCCTCAGAGGTCACATTTTCTATACCTTTAATAATTTTTGTTGTTCTTCTCTGGACGCTCTCCAATTTGTCCACATCTGTGCTGACCATGTTATCCCCCCTACTTACTGTGACCATATGGCTGTGGCAAAGATGTTAGAGATGAAGCAACTTGGAATCATCATAGTATGATCCACAGACAGGCATTGGCTGCTAAGAAGATGCCTGGACTTGTGCTCTATAAGCACATGGACTTAGGGTATAAAACCGAACAGAGCAGGCCCATTCTTCACCTTTCTCCTGCCCTCATCTGTGCTGCAAGCAACAAAGACACTGAGAAGAACACTGAAGACTCCAATAGAGGAGATTGGCCCAGATTTAAGGGGAAAATCTGTGTATTATGGCCCAGATTTAAGGGGAAAATCTGTGTATTATGGCCCAGATTTAAGGGGGAAATCTGTGCAATATCAAGGACTGCAATATCAAGTGGGGTGAGAAAAACTGCTTAGTCTAGGTGGTGTCCTTGAGAGTTTAGACTGTGTGCTTATATATTTATTTGTTTTGGTACTTAACTCTGACTTTTTGCCTATCACTTATAGTCACTTAAAATCTATCTTTTGTTGTCAATACATTGGTTTAACTGTTTAACCTTACCAGTGTGTTTGTATGAAGTGTGTGGAGAAACTGCACGGGTTTGCAAAGTCTGGTGTATATTCACTTTGCATTGGTGATGTGGTGAAACAATTAATAAATGTGCATTGCTTATCTTGAGTGGTGCAAGACAGTATATCCCTGAGGTACAGTGCTGGGAGCTGGGGGGATTTGACCCTGGTGCATTTCTCTGTGTGATTCATGAGAGGCTCTGGGAGTATTCATGCCATCTCGCTGGGTGTGGGGGCTCCATGTGCTGTTGTGCTAAGTGATCACAGCTCCTGGAGGAGTTTGCTGCTGCTCACTGTCAAGGCATTGTGATAGACAGCCCCGAGAAGGGAGAGAGTTCAGGGGGCACAGCAGTCCCTCAGTTCCAGGCTGGACCCCATGGATTCCGTGACAATAAGGTCAGGATGACAGTATGTAACTTCTTTGTATCAGGGTATAAAGAGGTATCTCAAAAGTAGTACCTTTGGCCAGCCTAGGGGGATGTGGAAAGTCCCATCACTGACCAAGTTGCATCCTTTGTCATGGGCATACATTAGTATTCTCGTAGAGACTACCAGGTGCTACTGTGCTTCGTCAGCAATAAACCTGGCTGGGTAGCTTCATATCTTAACAGATATTGTGGTCATTGGGTGGATCGCTCACGGTCTGCTCTGCCAACTGTTTGCAATGAGCTATTACAGCACACAGGGAGAACACATCGTGACAAAAGTTCCTCCTCTGCCTTGGTGGGTCCTGCACTTTTTGGCAGATTTGCTCATCTCAAAGGTTCATGGCAGCCCTGAGTTTGGCCACTTTTGCTACTGGCTCAAACCTGCCGTTCACTCAGCTAACCTCATCACTGGCCAGCCTGGGGGAAAGGGAGGAGAACAATCCTTGTAGTCTCTGTTGTACCATGTTGTGGGTCGGAGACAGGCCAGAGACCTTCCTCTCTGATAAGACTCACAGTCCAGGTGTCAAATAGGGAGTTGGGGGGATGGGCAGAACCGGGCCCACAATCTACTCCGGGTTCCAGCCCAGGGCCCCGTGGATTGCAGCTGTCTACAATGTCTCCTGGAACAGCTTTGTGACAACTACAACTCCCTGAGCCGCTTCCCCATGAACTCCCCCCAGCATCTTCTTTATCCTCGGCGCAGGACCTTCTTCCTGATGCCTGATAACGCTTGTACTCCTCAGCCCTCTAGCAGCACTTCTTCTCACTCCCAGCTCCTTACAAGCCCCCTCACTAAGTGAACTGAGGTCCTTTTAAAACCAGGCGCTCTGATTAGCCTCCCTGTCTTAATTGATTCTAGTAGCTTCTTAATTTCGCAAAAATTTCCTGTGCAAGCAGAGGCAAAAAATTTAAAAAAAAAGAAAATTAAAAAAAGAAAAAAAAAACCAATTAAATCACTAAAACAACAGGAAATAATTAAAAGGGGGAAATTCTCCATATAATAGCCCAATTTGGCCAGTATTAAAAGCTTCAGAAAATTTAAAATTGACAGTGAATTTTAAACAAATTAATAAAGCTACCCCTGCCTTGGCACCAATACTAGCAAATTTACCTCAAGTAATATGCAGTAAATAAAATAATAAACAAAGAAAAAAATAAAGTGGGTACCTAAAAAACTCCAAAGAGAAGAAATCATTAACCTGTGTCACTCTATGGCCCACCCAAAAAAAACTCTTTTAAAGTCAAAACAAATTAAAATAAGGCCTAAGGTGCAAAAAAATGTTTAAAAAAATTGTTAAAAACTGCATAAGATGTGCAGCAAATAAAAATAAACCACCAAATTCAAAACCCTGGTTGCACCAAAAAACTGTAGGTCCATATAGTAAAATACAAGTTCATTATATTAATAAATTGCCTACCCCCCACCCCCAAATCAGTATTTATTAGTAATAATAAATTCTTTTTCTAAACAGGTAAAGGCAATTGCAGCCAGAAATCATACTGAGGAAACTACCGCTAAGAAGTTCTGGGAAGTAGTGTTCAGTAAATATTAAACGCCAAAAGTAATTGATTCAGATAATGGACCACATTTTATATAAAAGAAAAACAGTTAAAATGTATTAAAAGCGTTAAAAGTAAGGCAACAACTACATATCCCCTATCATCCTCAATCATCAAAAACAGTAAATAAATAAACCAAACTATTAAAAAAGCCCTACGCAAAGTTGTTCCAAAATCTGGCAAAAATTAAAACATTATATGGAAACAAATAATATATTTGTTTGACACATTTATACTTTAGGACATGATTTTTTGATGATACTTTTAAATACGTTATTTTTAATGTTTTATAATTTACTGTTTTGAGCTACATGAGAATGTATATAGGGTTTTTTTGTTTGTTTGTTTGGTTGGTTGGTTTTTTTTTTGCTTTTTTAATGGCATTAGTTAGTTTAAACTTTTTTTTGTTAAGTTTTAGTGGTAATTTTTTTACCCATTGGGTAACTGGCACCTTTTATGGGGGAGGGAGGTATAATAAAGGGTTTTATAGTTGTATAGGCCTTTTAAAGAGAATTTGATAAGGTTGGTAGCCAGTACCCAATTGATTACTATTTTGGATGGCTGCCAACACCTTGGGGAGTTTTAATGCGACTGGCAAGTGTTACGGTCTTTTGCGGGCCCCCACCTTCTGTACTCGAAGTGCCAGAGTGGGGAAACAGCCTTGACAACATCTATTACTATTTCTCCTCTGATTTTCATCAGTCTGGCTGGGATAATGTTAATACCTGTAGCCTTTCCATTCTTGAGTGATTTCACAGCTCTCTCCACTTCTTCACACAGTATTGGAAAGTCATCCTCCTTTGTTGAATCGGGCTATCAAGGACTCTAGTATCTCCATTTGTCTGGTGGTTGAATATATTGGAACAGTAGTTTGTCCACCTATTGATGATGTCCTTTGTAATTTTTCACAAGCTGGGCTAGGCACTGTTTTTGAAATGAAGGATTCCCGACATACGTTAAAGCTGTATAAGATGGGGTGTGACATTATTTAATGTCCTCATTCTTCACAAAAGAGAGCTCCTGGCTACAGCTGAAGAACAACGACTGATCTGGGGGAAGAGCTGGTCCCAGGTTAAAAGGATTTCTAGCTGGTGTTTGGAAACCTTGAGGACTGCTTGTATCACCAGCCATAGTGAGAAATTGCTTATTCATATCCAATGTATCTTGTATATTAGGCTCAGTTTCCAGTTTTACATCTGTCAGTCTTTAAGGTGCCACAGGACTCTCTGTTGCTTTTTACAGATCCAGACTAACACGGCTCCCCTCTGATACTTTCCAGTTTTGTTACTTGCTAGGTTATCAGCTTGATTTACTTGCTATCGTTTTTAGTTAAACTTATTTTTACTTTATCTAAATCAGTGTGCCTTTGAGTGAAGTGTCTGGGGAACATCTCAGCTTCGTTAACACAGGCTAGTGGCAAATCGTTCCAATATCAAGGGGCGGGCAAATCTATGTACAGATCCCTGTGCAGTGCAAGACAGTATAATTTTGGGTTTATACTCCAGTGGAGGGTGTGAGCCTGGGGAGGTAGGAAATTGGCTGATGTCTGGTGTTTGTATTTTGGTGGCATATGTAAGCCCTCAGATAGCTCTGGTTGGGTGTTACAGGGCCTGAAGAGGCTGAATTAGCAACAAAACTTGTACACCCTTCAGCTTGCATAAATTCAGGATCATACCATTTTTCCTGCACATGGTGGCAGTGACTTTTCCGAGGATAATACAAAGTACATTACAACTGCATGGGCGGTTGGACTGGGATGTTGCTACAATCAATTGAATATGTTCTTTTTTACCTGTATCTTGTGGCAGCATTCCCAAGCATAGTGCACATTACACACAGAAAAGAAAGCCATCGTCAATTGCTAGGCTGAACAGTCTGCAAGTCTCAGTTTGCCCTGACAGTCTGAGCCCTTGTTATTGGCAAATCATTTATTCCCTCCCACGGGAGGCTCTCATGCTAACGTTCTCTGGGTCTATTTTCTGCTCGACCCGCTGCTCACGGAGCTGAGGGAATTGTCTGGGAGTCCTGGCCAATCTGAGAGCCCACAGGGACTGTACAGGGGAATCATAAAGGTCGCTGTCTAGTGCACCGAGTCTCAGATATGTGAGATTCATACACTGATTCTCAGGACTCTGCTTTTCTGTCGCCATAAGATGATTTCCTCTCTCTGATGAGCGGGACTGCGGTGAGTTGTCTGGTTCTACATTAAAGTTAGTGCTATGGGCTCCAGGGTCCAAGTCAAGAACGATCTGGGAAGGAATTCACTAACACAGTGACATGAACTGTTTAGTATCAGAGGGGTAGCCGTGTTAGTCTGGATCTGTCAAAGCAGCAAAGAGTCCTGTGGCACCTTATAGACTAACAGACTTATTGGACCATGAGCTTTCGTGGGTGCCACAGGACTCTTTGCTGCTTTGAACTGTTTAGTATTGTCAGAAACACCAATGGATTTACCTGACAACATTGGAACTACACATGTATTGGAAATAGCTTAGACAAATATTTGTTTTTAAGATCAGTTCCTTGTCTCATCCTGGGTCCTTCTATCTGTCTCAATAGCTTCCTTTTGGGGGCTGTGTGGTTTTTCCAATTCAGCAACTTCACTGAGCTGTTAGGTAATGCAGCCAAAGCCTCTGCAAAGGGTATTTGTGTTACCAAAGAGTTCACAACAAGAAAGGGCCACATACTGGCAAATTTCTGCTCTGATATTCTGCCTGCACAGGGTTACTGCAAATTGGCACTGGCTTCCCTGAGAGGAAAATCAGGCCCCATGTGTTTTGCAATCCCCATTTTTCATGCCTGGTCTCAGAATGCCAAGTAAACTGGGGGTTTCCTTCAGACTCTTTCTGCACCCTAACAGAATAGCAGCATCCGAAGCCATGATTTTCACAGCTCGGCGCCAAACGTTATACACCAAGAGTGAATCTGGTCCCATTGAAATCAATGGCTAAAAGGTTCAAAACAATCAGGTTAACAATTTTTTCAGGGAGGAGAGGGGTCTTCTCTCTGTGTTCCCCAGCATCTCTGGGTATGGAGAGGACTAGAAGCGCCAAAAGGCAGTACAAATAAAAACATGTTTCTGGCGTAGAGGAAACCAGGCAGTGTTGGAAATCTCACCAGGAGAAGTCCAGGAATGCACAGTGCTCTGTGTGTATGTGGGGTGGGGAAGTAGTGGAATGTGCAGTAGCCAGATCACAGTGTCACAGCCCTAAAACCAGGTGAAATAGGGACTGGACATCCTGTATAATGCATAGACCAAAGAGGCGTAACAAGGCCTCCTGGGGTGGGGCGTGTATCATACTGTAACAGAACATGGACCTCACTGTAGCAGACTGTCTCTGACACCGTCCCACATCCTGACCATCCCTCCTCATGTGGGCAACCCCACTACAGACTTGTGGCAACATCAGCAGTGGCCAACATGGAAAAGCAGCCTCAGGAAGGGGTGTCTGGGTTTCTAACGGGCTGCAATGCATTAAAGCTTTGTGTCATTTTGAGGCAGAGTTACTCAAACTGTCCTCTCTCCCTCCTGCCGGGTCTGTCCCTCTCTCCTTCCCTGCACAGGCAGAGCTGCTGCTGGGGTTCCCTTGATCCCAGAAAGGCAGTTCAGGCTGATCTCCCCCTTTTCCCAGGTGCAGGCAGACACCGAGTTTAACCCAGTTTGAAGAGCTATTTCTGTGAGCTCTCACTGTGGGGTCTGGCAATTGGTTTTGCTCCTGGGTGAGGAGTATCACTGTGTGGTATGGCAGGAAGCTGTGGGGGTGGGAAACATACATGTGGCCATCACTGGGGATTCTGGGGCAAGGAGTGAGATGTACCTGGGCAGGCAGGCGGTAATGAGCATTCCAGGGGCAGGGAGCAGGCTGTGCACAGAGAAGCTGGCAGTGCTGGGGTTCGCTGCTTCAATCTCCCATCATACGCTGACCCCCAGCCATACTCTCCTTCCCCATCCCAGAGTGCCCCAATTCCAAAAGCATGCTTGTTGCCAGTGTCTTCTGCATGCTCCCCAGTCATCCCTGGCTCCCACAAGCTCCAAGTCGCCCCACAGTCCCCACAGCTCTTCCTTTGCAGGGGGTGAGGTGCCTCCAGTCACACCTCCTCCATTGGCTGTGGGGTAATCAGTGACTGTGTCTCACCAGTGAGAAATCGCACAGAGTTGCAAATACTAACACACCTGTGCTACTGATCTTGGTGCACCCATACACAATGTGGGTGCCTTTGGGAACTGCAGAACAGGAACAACTCATAATGAGAGCAGGAAACTCTGGGACATATGAGGGCCTAAATAAATACACTTGCCACATGCAGGAGCCACTGGCAGCTGCCTGAAACTGTAGGTCACTGAGACACACACGTTAAACCCAGGCTGTTCTGTGACCATTTGCTAGCCAGTCATTCACGGCCAGGGTTGTACATACATTCCACTGTGCAGAGATTTAATTTGGTCAAATCATTATTTTTCTCACCTAAAACGTCCATTCATGCAGTGCCTCATGGCATCCCTCAGACTCCTGAAACACACACCTAGTGCAACATTTTCAAGGCACCACAGTCACATGAGAATTTCTCTCCTTAGGGTAAGTTCAACAGAGTCATGAATAGTAAAAATGCTTTCTGTATGCCCAGGCACAAGCTTGCAGGCGAAATGTCTCGACTCCTGGGCCAAGGTCCATACACTCCCAATGTCCTCTTGATCTTATGTTAGGAGACACCGATCGGTATTTTATAGACTTTTCTCATGTCCCTTTTTATTCATATCCTTTGTAAAGTAACAATCCCAGTCTCTCAATCTCTCTCCCTATGAGAGTTTGCCCAGGCACTTGATCATTCTGGTTGCACACGCCTGAACCCCTCTATTTCTGCAATATCCTGTGTGAAAAGGATCTCCTATACTACACAAAGGAGTTTAGAGGAGGGTGAAGCACTGACTGACTGATCTCATAGCATTGTATTTTCTGTATGATTCTCCATCCTACTCCTATTGGAATCCCATGTCTCTGTTTAGTTTCTGTCCATGTTTGCATTTTGAGAATGGTTTCACAGAGCTGTGTACCATGAAGCCCAGGTCCCTCTCACACAGTAAAATTAGAACCTTGTGAAGTATTTGAGAAGTTCAAGCTTTTCCCTCAAATGGGCATACACGTTGCAGTTATTGACATTAAAATTCATCTGCTATCCTGCTGCCCATTCACCTGGCTTGGTTAGCTCCCTCTGGGGACTTCTCTAGATTTGATTATGACCTACATAATCTGGTGCCATCTGCAAATGTGGCCACCTCACTGCTTATCACCTTTCTAGAGAGTTAGTAACTATAACACATTTACCATACCAATTGTTGTATAAAGTGTGTAACCCCCTTCACTGTGCTTCTCTCCCTTCACAGGCATCTTGAGCATTTCTGAGCTAGATCGACACATTGACGACTTCATGGCAACTTTCAACTTCACCACATCTGACCCTTCAACATTCATCCTAATGGGTATCCCTGGCCTGGAAGCTGGACACATCTGGATTTCCATCCCTTTCTCTATTTCCTACATTATCAGCCTTTTGGGAAATATTACACTTCTTTTTGTTGTAGGGAAAGAGCAGACCCTGCACAAGCCGATGTACCTGCTTCTCTGCCTGCTCGCGCTCACAGACATTGCCACATCTATCTTCATTGTGCCGAAGGCACTGTGTATATTTTGGTTAAATTTGAGGAGCATTACTGTGGGTGGCTGCCTCACCCAGATGTTCTTCCTTCACATGGTTTCTTTCATGCAGTCAGCCATTCTCGTGATAATGGCCTTTGATCGCTACGTTGCCATATGTAACCCTCTGAGATATGCCACCATCGTCACCAATGCACGAATATCTAAGCTAGGATTCATGGGTTTGATCAGATCTGTTATCTTCATGTTGCCTCTGCCCCTGCTCCTGAGCACGCAGCCATTCTGTGACAACCGCTTTATCGCCCAAACACACTGTGAGCACATGGCGGTGGCAAAGATATCATGTGGGGACATCACAGTGAACAGGATGTACAGTTTTGTTATAGTGTTTGTAGTCATCGGGTTCGACCTGACACTCATTGCCCTGTCCTACGGTCTGATCATGAGGGCTGTCCTCAGAATCTCCTCCAAGAAATCCTACCAGAAAGCCCTCAACACCTGCACAGCCCACATCTGTGTGATGCTGACCTCTTATGGTCCCGGCTTCCTAACCAGCCTGACTCACCGGTTTGGTCAGGGCATCGCTCCCCACGTTCACATCATCTTGGCCAACCTCTATTTCCTCATCCCTCCCATGCTCAACCCTATCATTTATGGAGTCAAAACCAAAGAGCTTCGTGACAAAGTGGGCAAATACACCTGCAGAAGGTGATCAGCTGGGGCCACTGACTTTAAACCCTGTGTGACAAGAGGAGGAAAGGACATCTCCTCATTAATCAAGGGTGCTGTGTCTCCGTTTGGCTGAGCTCAGCATTGTGGAAGTTCTGTAGCCCATTGGGCTAGTTTGCCTTTGTCATATTTACTGCTACTGTAGCCCAGCTCTATTATATTCACTGCTTTGCATTATATTTTGCTTTTCATTAGATTTAGTAGTAATGCAAGAAACCTACAGACCTCTATTCTGTAAGATATTAGCTTTAGCAAGTTAACATAAGTCTTGAGGCCTATCATCTTTAAACAATAAGCTTTGTACAGACTAACAGCCCAATGGAAAACCCCGAATATTTGGGGAGCTGAAAATAGAGGTTAAGGGCCTCAGTACATCTGTAGGTGTAATGTGTTTGAGACAGACAGTGTTTTGTGTGGCCTATAGGGAGAGGATTTACAGAATAAATCATGATCATCATTCCCAGTGAGGCTGACCAAGTGGAAGACTCTGATGAAGAGGGTGACCTATGCTGGAAACAGCCAATTTTGCATAGTAACCATTCAAAAAGGTACCAATATGGTCCCTTGGAGTGTCCTTTCACAGACTCAAATTTGTTTTACTCCAAGCCAACCTACTTTGTTAGGGAATCATGTAATTTCCCTTATTCCCACCTTTAAAAACATCATCATCATCCAGTTTAACCCAGCCTATCAGGATTTAACTATCCAAAGTACACACACATTTCTTGTCTATATTCCCCTCCTAGGGTTACAATTACAGTTATTGTTGGCTCTTAAGGAGACCCACCTCATAGAAATTACTAACAAGATGGATAAAGCCAAACAAGCTATTACCCAATTAATGAATAAAGGTAATAAGTCTTAACCAATTCCTAATGTAGATATTGAAGTAAAAGGATGGGTTATTGTCCAAGAAATTACAATAGGAATTATTTTTGAATGCAACTAGTGTAAACTCAAAGAATATAAGCAAAAACCTCAAAGACCTAGATAGGTACCAAACACTGATGATGGTGCCTATATATATGGTGCACATCCCAAAAATGCACCAGGGTCCAGAGTATCATTTTTATGATATTCTTCCTCCACTCTGAGAGGTGGAAAATAGCGATGAAACTATCCCCACAAATGCCTGACCCTCCATACCCGCACCTGTGTGATGGGGTTCATGTAGCCTATAGGGCTAACCTGCTTGCTTGACCATAGAGATATATTTTCTTCAAGATTTCTGATTTCTTTATGGTTTTGATTATATCTTTTATTATAGTATGTTATAATACATTTATATTAAAGTGGTTTGGCTGTAACTGAAGGAACTTACAGGCTACATCCTGTATGTTGAGCTAAGGCAAAGTTAGCATACACGTCTGATTCCTTTCACCCAGATAGCCAAGTTGGCTCACGTATGTTCGGGACCTTTCACCTAGATAGAAGGTGATGGGCTAAAGCATAAGGTCTGCATATGACGTGCTAAAACAGGTTGGCATAGGGGCTTTCCTAAGTTCATTCCTTTTTAACAGGTACACCACAACTTGTAAAAACCCAAAATATCTGGTTAAGACCAGACTAAAATGACTGGTTAGGACAGAAATAACAAATGTGATACCTAACCAGAAAAGGGCCATGGTAACGAATTGACGTATTTGATAATAAGTAGAGATCAATGATATACTGACCTATAGGGAAAAAAAAAACCTTCAACATTAATAAGGTGAGGAAATACAAATAAGGAAAAGGGGAGGGGGGGAAATCCCCGACTGAATATGCATCAAATATAATGGTGTCAGTATAACATAGTATAAAAGTGGCATCCCAGCCTAGGGGCAGTAGCAGGAAAGGTGCTAGAGTGATGGACACTAGGGATGATGAGGAAGGTGATGAGGAAGATGATGGATAACACTTCAGGTGGTTGTACAAGGGATGGTGTGAGTATATGGAAGTGCAGATGTATGTTCTCTATCTTGTTAAATTGGGGTGTTTGTGACTGAGCTAAATGTATTCATAAACTATATTAAATATAAAGAGTTTCCACAGTGTGAGTGTTGTCACTGTGCACATCAGGGTTCCCAACTATATAATCATTTAAATAAAACTGGACCTGATTTTGGGACAAGAAACCATCAATCTTTAAATTAATAAGTCCTTAAAGTGATAACTGGGGATTCTTAAGTAATATTAATACATAATCTAAAGATCAGGCAAAAGTGAGAAGTTCCTCACACCTAATGTCTTGTCACTCCATCACTAGGCACTGCTCTCTCCATTGCTAAGTTCCCTCTCTGTCACTGTCATCTGACCTATTTCATTGTCAGCCTGTCACTTGGCCTCACCGTAATTCCTACACTACCAGAAGAAACTGCAGATTTCTGATGAAAGGTGGCTTTCCATTAGTCCCCGGGTTCTTGATCAGTTCTTGATCAGTTGATCAGTTTGTTGAACTGATTTTTTTTTATTAAAGCTAATGTTTAAAAAATGTATATAGTGCACAGGTTAAGAAAAATAGTTTCTGTACATCTGGGTGTCATGCTTGGATCATCTACAAATAAACATTTTGTTTAAAAGTCATATGAAACTTATATATGTTTTACCTCCCTTGTCCGGCACCCTCGGGACCTGACCAGTGCTGAACCAGGGAATTTGCCGGACCAGGGGAGGTCAACACCAGCTGGCCCTTCTGAAGTGCCCGGGGTCCCAGCTGCCCTCTCCAGGTCCCGTCCGCTGGACCCTCTGCAACCACCAGCTTCCTTGCCGCAGGCTCCGTCCTGGCCCCAACCTTACCCCTGTCTATGCCCCTCACTGGCCCAGGCTGGAACCAGAGCTGGGGGCAGCTGCGGCGCCCCGGGTTGGGGCCAGGAGCGGAGCCCAGCGGCTGGGACCCTGGCAGCTGCAGAGGGGGCTGACAGGGGCCTGGGGCCAGTGGCTGGGACCCTGGGTGTCTGCAGAGGGGCCGGCAGTGGGGAACAGGGGCTGGCATCTGAGACCCTGGGCGGAAGCTTCCGGCATGCTCCACATAGTCCTTTGCTTTTTCAATGGTGTCAGTCAGTTTAAATTCCGTTTTCTTAAGTTCTATTGGTAACTCCCTTACCTATTGAATAACTGACACCCCTTCTTCTTCTTCTTCTTCTTCTTCTTCTTCTTCTTCTTCTTCTTCTTCTTCTTCTTCTTCTTCTGGATATAATAAAGGGTTCCACAATCTCATAGGCCTTCCAATGAAAATTTGATAAGGGTGGTAACCAATACCCAATCGATCACTGCTTCGGATGGCTGCCAACAGCACTGGTAATTTATCGTCCCAATCTTTGCCAGTTTCTTACACTACTTTGCATAGAGCTTTTTTAATAGTTCAATTCGTCCTTTCTACTGTCCCTGATGATTGAGGATGATAGGGGACATGTAGTTGTTGTTTTATTCCTAAAGCTTGTAATAAATGTTTAATAACTTCTCCTATAAAATGTGGCTCATTATCTGATTCAATTATTTTTGGAGTCCTATATCTACTAAACACTACTTCCCACAACTTCTCGGCAATAGTGTCTGCAGTATGCTTTCTGGTGGGAATCACCTCCCCCAATCCAGAAAAAGTATCTGCTATCACTAATAAATACTAAACCCCCTTTTGGATCTTAGGCAATTTATCAATATAATCAACCTGTATTGTTCTTAATGGCCCCACAATTCTTTGGTGCAATAAGGTCCCGAATTTGGTGGTCTATTCCACTTGCTGCACATCTTATGCACATTTTAACAAAGTTTTCTATGTCCTTTTGCACCTTAGGTCATATTCCAAATTGTTTTGCGTTAAAGAGATTATTCTCTATCCCTTGAGGGAATGTGAAGTTTGTAATGTATCTCCTTATCTCTCCCAGGTTGAATCTCCTGTTTTTTGGCTTGAGCTCTAGTAACTCCCATAACTCCCAAAGATTCCTTTGCTGCTAATTTAGCTAAAGCAGCCGCTTTATCATTCCAATATTTTTCATTTCATTCTTGCTTTTTTCACACATCCCAAACTGCTGGTCTGTGGGTGTTAATCTTCTAGACTTGTATGCTACTGGTATCAAATTCCTGTTGGTTTCTTCCATTAATACTGTCTGTTGTATCACAGCCATCTTAATTACAAATGGCTTCTCTATCTCAGGGAGTTTCAGTGCTGGAGCCAGCATCAAGGCTTGTTCTAAATGACAGAACACTTCTTGTTCGGGACCCCCCTCCCATTCTACTTTATTTTTTTAATAAACACTACAAGGGTCCAACTGTGTTTCCTTAAATAGTTAAATCTTCCCAACATCACCCTCAATGCATAAGAATCCTCTGTCCTTGGTAAATTCATGAATGATTTCACCTTTTGTTGATCGACCTGAATTCCTTGATCCCCTAGCATCACCCCCAAATAATTCACCCTTCTTTCCACTAATTGGGCTTTCTCTCTATTAGCCTTGAAACCCACTTCCTGCCTGAGTCTCAACACTTTTTCAGTCTGTTCGGTCACTTCCTCTTCAGTGTCCCCTCACACTAATATGTCATCTACATATGAGGTGATATTCTCCCGATCCTTTTAGGATAATCCAGCATTTGCACTAGATGTTGGTGTGTAAAAGCCAGAGTGTAATGTAGGCCCCGGGGAACTCTTTTAAGTAAGTAGTGTTGTCCTTTAAAAGTAAACGTACAGAGGGCCCAATAATCAGGATGCAATGGAATGGAGAAAAAGCAATTTGTCAAATCGCCTATAAAATGTGGCCCATTATCTGATTCTTCACTGCAAGGCCCGGGAACCAGTAGTGGATCCCATCGACACTAAGTGCGGCTCCCTACGTTCCCTGTAAGAGAGGGGGGCCCTTCTCTTGGAGCTCTGTGCTGCCTGCCGGCAGGGGGAGAGAAGAGGCCCCTTCCCTAGAGCTAACTGCTGCTGGCAGGGAGAGAGCCATGGGGAGTCCTCTGGCCCCACCTCCAGTGCATCCTGCCTGCACCCCAAATTCCTCCTCCTCAGCCCCACCCCTGAGCCCGTACCCCCAGAAACAGTACTATGACCACCAGACATAAGAAGCCCCACTGACTCCTGCGGACAGGGTGCTAATAGCCAGGGAGAAGAAAGGGAGAGAGAAATTGGGGGACAGGTGAGAACCAATTCCCTATATCATATTCAGAAGACAAGGGGACTTGTCTGTCTATGCTGTATAGCTGGAATCGGGAGGAGGGGAAGGGGTGATACACTGTAACCAAATTACACCATGCATATTTCTACCTATTGGTGAAGTTAATCAACCAGCAGGCATGGAGGTACCAATGGAGGAAGTCAAGCCGGGACTTGAGGAAAACTTCCCATGGGAGACAGAAGCAGGGAAGGAACTTATTGGGGGCTTTGAAGATAGACCAGGCTGCTATAGGGGAAAGAAAACCAGTAGGGGGTGACATCCACAGGGGATACCTGAGACATGTAAAATGGGCAGTGCAGTAACGGGGAGCCAGGGCTACCCAGCATTGAGTCACAAGACCCAGATCCAGACCATTTTGATTCAGACCCTCCGTACTGTGACCTGGAGGAGCCTGACCCGATCATGGGACCACAAAGGAAGCTGACCAACCTGAAGGGAGTCTGAACGATCCCAATTGGATTGGAGAAGGGCAGACAGAGTGGGACCACATTGGAGAGGTGCCCAGAGACAGTTCTCCAGCTCCTCGGCGCTCCATAAGACAGCAAAGGGCACCTGTCCGGCTTGATTTGGAACAGTGGGCTGCCTGATGAAAGAGGAATGGGGACCAGAGGTTTTGCTCGTGCTGCTGTGGGGCGACGTGGAGCAAGAGGCTCTCAGAAACATATGGGAAAAAACGGGGGTGGCGTGTGATATTCAACCTGAGAGGTTTTTGACTAAGGACAGGGATGAGGTCACCCTTTCAATAAGTGGGGGAAGGGGGTAGCCCAAGACCCAGTGTGCTTCAACAGCAGCCCTGGGACTACAAACTGCAGCATGCTGAGAGAACTTCCTAGTTCCTGCCAGGATCTACTCTCTGCCCTCCCAGCCTGGGGTCTCAGCACTCACCGAGCTGGGAGCGGGTAGCAGGCAAACAGAGAGGCGGCTGCTGGACTGTGATCCTGTTCTATGTTTGTCAAGGCTGCTTCCCCACTCTGAACTGTAGGGTACAAATGTGGGGGCCCGCATGAAACTTCTAAGCTTAACTACCAGCTTAGATCTGGTCCGCTGCCACCACTCCCAAAGTGCTAATTCCCTTCCCTGGGTAGCCTTGAGAGACTCTTCACCAATTCCCTGGTGAATACAGATCCAAACCCTTCGGATCTTAAAACAAGGAGAAATTAACCATCCCCCCTCCTTCCTCCCACCAACTCCTGGTGGATCAAGATCCAACCCCCTTGGATCTAAAAACAAGGAAAAATCAATCAGGTTCTTAAAAAGAAGGCTTTTAATTAAAGAAAAAGGTAAAAATCATCTCTGTAAAATCAGGATGGAAACTAACTTTACAGGGTAATCAAACTTAAAGAGCCCAGAGGAATCCCCTCTAGCCTTAGGTTCAAAGTTACAGCAAACAAAGATAAACACTCTAGCAAAAAGGTACATTTACAAGTTGAGAAAACAAAGATAAAACTAACACGCCTTGCCTGGCTGTACTTACAAGTTTGAAATATGAGAGACTTGTTCAGAAAGATTTGGAGAGCCTGGATTGATATCTGGTCCCTCTCAGTCCCAAGAGCAAACAACCCCCAAAACAAAGAGCACAAACAAAATCTTTCGCCCCACCAAGATTTGAAAGTACCTGGTCCCTTTATTGGTCCTTTGGGTCAGGTGTCAGCCAGGTTACCTGAGCTTCTTAACCCTTTACAGGTAAAAGGATTTTGGAGTCTCTGGCCAGGAGGGATTTTATAGTACTGTACACAGGAGGGCTGTTACCCTTCCCTTTATAGTTATGACAATGTTGTTTACAGAATAAAGCCTGTTCCTGGTAGTATGTATGAGAGGGTCTTGTCAGAGGTGAACACACACTGACACACAACACAGAACACACAAAGAAGCCTCAGGCCCAGTTCCCTAAAGTTGTGTAAAAAGTCACAAGCAGGCTTCCCCTATCTTGAACAACCTCATACAGGACCAGTGAACAGCGGGAGGGGGGCGGGCACACAATGATTATTGAACATTGGATAGTGGATCACCTATGCATTTCTGCTCTGATGTCTCTACGGTGACCATCTCGTTACCAGTGCATGGTGTGACAGACCCAGACCAGTGGGGTACAGGACCCAAACCTCCAAATTGACCTGGACTGTGGGTTCTTCCAGAGGGGAAGGTCTCTGGGCTGTTCCCCAACCCACATGGTGAATCTCTGAGGCAAGAAAATCCGCCAATAAGCGCAGGACCCACCAAGATAGACGAGGAACTTTGTCACAATGGGTTGCCATTCACAGATACAAATATTTTTTTTTCATTGTATCTGTACTTTTCTTCATTGTAATCATTACCTCAGCTTTTCGTTTCCTGTTCAGCACATCTGACATCTAGGTACTGGTGACATTTTGTTTCCTTTCAAGTTTACAGAAATACCAAATGCACCGGAAAAACCACTAAGTTGCAAGACATTTGTCACACTATGTCACATGTTTGTGTTTTAACAGCTTGAAAGCTTGAACTCTTTGAATCTCAAATTCTACTGTCATTAAAAAAATAATCTGCCCTCCCCCCCAATACTTCCCACAACTGTGAACATTAAAAATTATACAAATACAAAAAAGCTAAAAGATAAACCCTCGATATTACCCATCAGTTATAAAAACTGAATTCTCCAAGCCTATTTATAAGCCACGAGAACGGGGGGAAGGACAGAGCCTATCCTCACTACAGTTACCTCCCAGTTTAAGGGCCTGAAACCTGTAAGTCACACTCATACATTGTCCTCACACTAACAGCAGGAACCCCATCGACTTCCAGAAGACAAAAGAGGTTTGCAGGATATGGGATTACATCAGAGATGGGAGTAAAAGAAAAGTTTCTTTCTTTTTGATGCAATACAGACATGTGCAGCACTTTGTCCAACAGGATTGCCAAGGCCTTGCCCCAGGAGTTTGAGTTAAGTTAAGAACAAGTTCTCTTAAGTACAACTGGTGGAAACAGACTTACAAACAGAAAGTCTGAGCGTGGATATAGGCACTCCTCAAATGGGCATAGGGATTGAAAGAAATGGAGATGGGTTTTCCACAGGTTGACTGTGCATTGTAGGAAGAAATACTTCCTTTTGTTTGATTTAAACTGCTGCCTATAAATTTCATTTGGTGACCCCCTAGTTCTTGTGCTATGAGAGAGCATAAATAATACTTCCTTATTTACTTTCTCCACACCAGTCACGATTTTATAGACCTCTGCCATATCTCCCTTTAGTCTTCTCTTTTCCAAGGTGCAAAGTCCCAGTCTTATTAATCTCTCCTAATACGGAAGCTGTTCCATACCCCTAATCATTTATGTTACCCTTTTCTGAACCTTTTCCAATTCCAATATATCTTTTTTGAGATAAGCGACTGGATCAGCACGCAGTATTCAAGATGTGGGCATACAGTGGGTTTACATAGATGAAATATGATATTTTCTGTTTTATTATCAATCCCTTTCTTAATGATTCACAACATTCTGTTCGCTTTTATGACTGACGCTGCACATTGAGTGGATGTTTTCACATAACTGTCTACAGTGACTCCAAAATCTATTTCTTGAGTGTTAACACCGTATCTATACCCCATCATTTTATATGTACAGTTGAGTTTGTTTTCAAATGTGCATTACTTTGTATTTCTCAACACTGAATTTCATCTGCCACTTTATTGCCCTGTCACACAGTTTTATGGGATCCCTTTGTAAATATTTGCAGTTTGCTTTGGACTTAACTATCTTGAGTAGTTTTGTATCTCCAAACTTTGCTACCTCACAGTTTTCCAGATCATTTATGAATATATGGAATAGTATCCTTCCTAATATATTAACTGGTCTTGGCAATTTATTAATTTTTAATTTATGCATTTGCTCGAAACCTCTTCTAATGACCCCTAATCTGGGACAGTTCCTGAGATTTTCACCTAAAAAGAAAGGCTCAAATTTGGGAATTTCCCTCTTATCCTCAGCCATGAAGACTGATGCAAAGAATTCATTTAGTTTCTCTGCCCAGGAAGTTATTGTCTTTAAGTGCTCCTTTACCATCTCAATCATGCAGTGGCCTCACTTGCTGTTTAGTAGGCTTCCTGCTTCAGATGTACTTGAAACAATATTTGCTGTTACTTTTGGAATCTTTGGCTAGCTGTTCTTCAAATTCTCTTTTGGCCTTCCTAATTCCATTTTTACACTTTGTTTGCCAGAGTTTATGCTCTTTTCTATTTTTCTCAATAGTAATTAACTTCCACATTTTAACATGCCTTTTTGCCTCTTCTTTTCCTTTGTTGTTTAGTCACAGTGGAGGAATATCCACAAGATACTGCGAGTGGCAACCAACTGCTACAGAGGGACAAGAGAACCTACAGACTCTATTGGCAAGACCATTCTTCCCAGCATCCTTCCTCCCATTGGGTTCGTGTCCCCCCTCCGAGTCTGACCTTCAAGTGCCTCTGATCAGGTGACGTCTCCTGCACGGAGAAATCTTTCCACATTAGCAACACACCTATAAGGTGACAATCAAATTCAAAATCAAAACACCAGTGCAGATACTTGTATCCTAATTGAGGGTTGCAGCTGTTTCACACAAAAAATGACAAATGGTGGCATGAAATATAGCCCCAAATTTGCCCAAAACTTATATACTGAAAAAAACAGCAGTAACATTAACATATTAATTCTTTCTAGTTGCATTACATGATGCTAGTCAATGTCCACATTTTGTATTGAATTATTTTGTTACTCTTAGTCTTTGGTTTATCCTCCAGGCTTCCTGAAGTATTGGACATAGAGAAAACAGGTAAATTTCTCCACAATACTAAGCTCAGCCAAACTCAAACAGAGCACCCTTGATTTAGAAGGAGATATACTTTCTCCTTCTTGTCACACAGGTTTCAAGTCAGTGACCCATGGCAATCACTTTCTGCAGATGTATTTGCCCACTTTGTCACGAAGCTCTTTGGATTTAACCCCATAAATGATTGGGTTGAGCATGGGCGGGATGAGGAGATAGAGGTCATCCAAGATGATGTGAATGTGGGGAGCGATGCCCTGACCGATCCGGTTTGTCAGGTTGGAAAAGAGGCTGGGAGTATAATACGTCAGCATCACACAGATGTGGGCTGTGCAGGTGTTGAGGGCTTTCTGGTGGGCTTTCTTGGAGGAGAGTCTGAGAACAGCCTTGATGATCAGACCATAGGACAGGGCAATGAGCGTCAGGTCTGACATGTTGACTACAAAGAATAGCACCAAGCCGTATATCGTGTTCACCGTAATGTCCCCACACAACTTCTTCACCACAGCTATGTGCTCACATTGAGTGTGGGGGATAATGCGATTCGCACAGAATGGCTGCCGGCTAAGGACCAGAGGTAGAGGAAGAATGAAGAGAACAGCTCTTATCAAACCCACAAACCCTAGCTTAGCTATTCGTGTGTTATTGAGGATGATGCTGTATCTCAGAGGCTTACAAATGGCAACATAACGATCAAAGGCCATTGTCACAAGGATGGTGGAGTGCATAAGAGAAACAGTGTGAAGGAAAAACATCTGGGTGAGGCAGCCACCCATAGTAATACCTTTCAAATTGAACCAAAATATACACAGTGCATTTGGCACGACGAAGGTAGGTGTGGCAATATCTGTGAGCGCCAGCATGCAGAGCAGCAGGTACATTGGATTGTGGAGAGTCCTCTCTTTGCCTACAACAAACAAAATTGTGAAATTTCCCAACAGACCGATAATGTAGAATATAGAGAAAGGGATGGAAATCAGGACATGGGCAGCTTCCAGGCCGGGGATGCCCATTAGGATGAATGCTGAAGGGTGGGAGTGGGTGATGTTGAAAACTGCCATGACGTGGTCAATGCATCGATTGGGCTCATAAATGCTCCAGGTGACTGTAAAGGGAGAGAAGCCCAGCAAAGGGGGGTTACACACTTTATAGAAAATAGTATGATAAATATTTTTTAGTTATCAACAATCTAGAACTGGAGGTGATCAGTGAAGTGGCAACATTTACAGGTGGCACCAGATTATTTAGCTCAGAGTCAAGTCCAGAGAAGTCCTCTGAGGGAACTGAACAATCCAAGTGAATGGGGAGCAAGATGGCAGATGAATTTCGATGTCAATAAACTGTGATGTGTATGCCCATTGGAGGAAAAAGCTGAAACTCCTAAAACACTTTACAAGGTTCTGATTTAACTATAAGAACTCAGGACAAGGACCTGGGTGTCATGGTACACAGCTCTGTGAAACCCTGCTCACAGTGCAAGCACAGACAGAAACTAAACAAAACATTGGGATCCAGCAGGAGTGGGATGGGAAATCATTGCCATGAGATCAGTCATTCAATGTTTCACCCTTTCTGGTCTCCTCTGTGTAGTATTGTGCACCTTTCTCACACAGGATATTGCAGAACTATAGGGGTTAAGTCCAGGGCAAGGAGAATGATCAAGGGCCTAGGGAAACTCTCATCCAGAGAGAGGTTGAAAAGACTGGGATTGTTACGCTACAGAGGAGATGAAGAAGAGGAGATATGAAAAAATACTCACAGGTAGAGTAGATGGAGAATATATTCTCCCTTTCTCATAACACAAGATCAAGAGGACATTCAACTAAACAAGGGGTCGGCAACCTTTCAGAAGTGATGTGTGCCGAGTTTTCATTTATTCACTCTAATTTAAGGTTTCGCGTGCCAGTCCTACATTTTAACATTTTTAGAAGGTCTTCTTCTATAAGACTATAATATATAACTAAACTATTGTTGTATGTAAAGTAAATAAAGTTTTTAAAATGTTTAAGAAGCTTCATTTAAAATTAAATTAAAATGCAGAGCCCCCTGGACCGGTAGCCAGGTCCCGGGCAGTGTGAGTGCCACTGAAAATCAGCTTGCGTGACGCCTTCGTCACGCGTGCCATAGGTTGCCTACCCCTGAACTAAACTGAACTATTGTAAATTCATAACTGATAAAAATAGAATATTTTCTTCCCTCAATGCCTAAATAGATTGCGGAACTCCTTGCCACAAGATGTATTTGAGGCCATGAGCTAAGCAAGAATGAGGAAGGGTTTGAACACGTACATGGATAGTGAGACTTTAAACGTTCAGCCTCTCCCAACAAACCACAGTGCTGCCTGCTTCTCTGTATAGATCTCCCTACCTACCCCCACAACCCTCAGCACTGCCTGCTTGTCCATCTATACCCTTATCCCCAACTCCATAACACTCAGTCCTGCCCACCCGACTATATACCCCTGTCGCAGCCAGAAAACCTCCAGTGCTGGCCGCTTGTCAATGTATATTCCTCAACCACAACTTCCAGCCCTGCCACACAGTGATACCCCTCAGCCAGGACCATAATCAGGTGCCAGACCCCACAGCGACAATTCACAGAAATACTTTCTCAGACTAGGTTAAACTCAGTGTCTGCCTACAGCCGTGAAAAGGAACCTATTCAGTGAAGGGACCTATTCCAGTGAAGGGAACACCAGCAGCAGCTCAGGCGGTGAAGGGAAGGAGAGACAGACCCAGCAGGAGGGACAGAGGACATGGAGACTAAAAAGAGCCAGGGTTAGTAACTCTTCCTCAAAACGATACAAAGCTTTAAAATATTGCAGCCCGCTAGAAACCCAGACACCCCTTCCTGAGGCTGCTTTTCCATGTTGGCAATTGCTGACGTTCCCACAAGACTGTAGTGGGGCTGATCACGGGAGGAGGGATAGTCCAGATGGGGGATTGGTCAGAGACAATCTGCTATAGTGTGATCCACATTGCGTTACAGTCTGAGACACCCCCTATCCCAGGGGGCCTCATTACGTCTCTTTGCTCTGTGCATTAGGCAGGATGCCCATTCCCTATTTTGTCCAGTGTCAGGACTCTGTGCCACTGTCATGTTCCTACTGCACGCCCCCCCCCCCCCACCAACACACATAAACATTGTGCATCCCTGAACTTTCCACAGTGGGATTTCCATCACCGCCTGGTTTCCTCTAAGCCAGACACATGCTTTTATTTTTTACTGCCTTTTGATGCTTCTCATCCTCTCTAGACCCAGAGATCCTGGGCCAGAGAGAAAGCAGACCCTCCCTTCCTCCCTGAAAAAAAATGTTATCCTAATTGTTCATTTACGAAAACGATTAGGGGAAAGGGGACCTAACTTATGAGGAGATGCTAAAGGAATTGGGCTTGTTTAGACTGCAGAAGAGGAGAATGAGGGGGCATTTGAGAGCAATGGTCTCAAGTTGCAGTGTGGAAAGTCTAGATTGGATATTAGGAAACACTATTCCTTACTTGAGGATTTAGGGTGAACTTTGGGCCGTGCTGCAAGTTCTGCCATTGAACTCAATGGTCCAAATATTTCATCCCTAGTACTTAATTTCGGCCCCCAGCTGTGACAATCACTCCCACCTTCACATCCTGCTACAGAGAGCACTATTCTCTACGCTGATGAAAAAATCTGAAGGAAACCCCCAATTTTTGTGGCATTCTGAGACAAGGTATTAAAGATGAGGATTCCAAAACACACAGAGGCCCTGATTTTGCTCTCAGGGAGGTCAGTGCAAATCTGGAGTGACCCACCGATGGCAGAATGTGAGAGCAGAATCTTTCCACTCTATGAAATCCTGTGTATCCCCTTCTTCTTGTGAAAAATCTGATAACACAGATACCCACTGCAGACGCCTTGGCTGCCCTTCTTAAGACGCCAGTGAAGTTGCTGAATTGGAACGTTTGAGTGAACCAGAGGAAAAACCACATAGACCAAAAAAAGGAAGCTACTGAGACAGAGAGAAGGACACGGTAAGAGACAAGGAATTGATCTGAAAAACAAATATTTGTCTAAACTATTTCTAATCAATTTTTAGTTCCAATTATTCCAGGGAAATCCCTTGATGTTTCTGACAATATTAAGCAGTTCAAGTTATTTGTGCTGCTGAATTCCTGCCCACGTGGTTCTTGGCATGAACTCTGGAACCCTCCCTGAGCCCTCAGCACTAACTTTATTGCAGAAACAGGCCACTCACCGAAATCCCACACTGCAGAGAGAGGGAATCTCCTTACTGCGACAGGAAGGCAGAGACTTGAGAATCAGTGTTTGAGTCTCACATGTCTGACACTTGCTGTGCGTTACAGCGACCTTTATGATTCCCCTGTACAGTCCCTGAGGACTCTCATGTTGGCCAGGACTCCCAGACAATTCCCTCCGCACCATGAACAGTGGGAAGAGCAGAAAATAGACTCTGGAGAGCTTCAGCCTGTGAGCCTCAGGAATAAGAATTGATTTGCTGTTAAGAGCGGCTCAAATTGTCAGGGCAAAAGGGAATATTAACATTTAGATGAATCTTGGGTGAAATAAGATCAATGTCTATATGTCTCTTTGAAGTTTGTGATGATAGTTTGCCTAATGGATACATTGCCCTTTGTTGATCTGTGTAACTGATTACCGGTGGTGTTTATAAAACAGAAGGTTACATCTAAAGCCTATTGTTTACCGAGCACTGTATGGTCAAGTGGATGCTAGAAACCTGTATAAAAGGCCCTTGGGTCCTGATGCTGTTTATCTGAGATCTAATTGAGATTTCATGCATCCTAAGCCACAAGGACTGAGACCCCAGTGCTGACTGTACTGCCCTGAAATATAAACTTTGGACTCTAACCTATGGATTATATCTCAAAGAACTCTTTGCAACTGCAAAGCTCATCATCTCTACTATGTATCTGAACTTCAAGATTTGAATTTACGTCTGTATATATATTGATCTTTTAACCATTCACTCTTTTTTCTTTTAATACATTTTAGTTTAGTTACTAACAATTGGCGGTAAGCATGTATTTAGATAAGATTTGGAAACCTCGATAACCTGGGAGGTAATGTCTCAATCCTTTGGGATTGGTAGAACCTTTTCTTTTATGTGATGGAATGACATTTTCAGTAATCCTTATCACATTTGACTTGTGTGTCTAGATGGAGGCCTGAGGTGTGGTTATTTTAATGGAACTGTGTTCTTGGCTTCTGAGTAACCAGTGAAGTATAATAGAAGCTGTTTTGTGCTGGCTTTGTAAATCTAAGTACTGGAATATCCACCAGCTTGCTGGAGGATTGCCTGCTGCATTCGTTGCAATTCACCATAACTGAGTGACCTAACATGGCCCTGTCATAACTATAAAGGGAAGGGTAATAGCTGTCCTGTGTACAGTACTATAAAACCCCCCCTGGCCAGAGACTCCAAAATCCTTTTCCCTGTAAAGGGTTAAGAAGCTCAGGTAACCTGGCTGGCATCTGACCTAAAGGACCAATAAGGGGACAAGATACTTTCAAATCTTGGGGGGCGGGGGGAAAGCTGTTGTTTGTGTTCTTTGTTTGGGAGTGTGTTCGTTCTCGGGACTGAGAGGGACCAGACATCAATCCAGGTTCTCCACATCTTTCTAAACAAGTCTCTCCTATTTCAAACTTGTAAGTAAATAGCCAGGCAAGGCGTGTTAGTTTTCCTTTGTTTTTCCCAACTTGTAAATGTACCTTTTACTAGAGTGTTTATCTTTGTTTGCTGTACTTTGAACCTGAGACTAGAGGGGAGTCCTCTGAGCTCTTTAAGTTTGATTACCCTGTAAGGTTAATTTCCATACTGATTTTACAGAGATGATTTTTACCTTTTTCTTTAATTAAAAACCTTCTTTTTAAGAACCTGATTGATTTTTCCTTGTTCAAGATCCAAGGGGTTTGGATCTTGATTCACCAGGAGTTGGTGGAAGGAAGGAGGGGAATGGTTAATTTCTCCTTGTTTTAAGATCCAAGGGGTTTGGATCTTGATTCACCAGGAGTTGGTGAGAGGAAGGAGGGGAATGGTTAATTTCTCCTTGTTTTAAGATCCAAGGGGTTTGGATCTTGATTCACCAGGAGTTGGTGGGAGGAAGGAGGGGAATGGTTAATTTCCCCTTGTTTTAAGATCCAAGGGGTTTGGATCTGTTTTCACCAGGGATTTGGTGATGGTTTTTCAAGGTTTCCCAGGAATGGAATCCATTGAAATGGTGGCAGCAGAACCAGAGCTAAGCTGGTAGTTAAGCTTAGAAGTTTTTCATGCAGGCCCCTACATTTGTACCCTAAAGTTCAAAGTGGGGATCCAGCCTTGACAGGCCCGCAATGGGACCCTGGTCACACCATGCCCGTCCTTTCCACTAGGTTATCAACATGGAGGAGTGGGATGAGAGGGGGCTTTAGGTATTCTCCTATGACTGGCCAGTGTGATAGCAAGAGAGAGCCTGGAGCAGTGTAAGATCTGAGCCCTGGTGCAAGATTTGAGGACTGAACCAGAGGCGGTGAACCAAAGTCAGGCCATGTATTAAAGCAGATGCTCACAAGTCCACAGTTCATCACATGAAACTGGCAGAGTTGTTGCTAGTGTACTTGAGTGTGGGTAGGAGTTGTTGTAGGGAAAGAACAATGGTTCAAGGGAGAACACTAGATTTGTTTGTGGGTAAACTGATGATTTAAGGGAGTATACCAAAGTTGTTTTGATATTTACGTTAATATATTTCAGCTAGTGCAGATCCATCCTGTGACGTGCTATACCTTGGGGAAACACCCTGTAACCCCCATATTCCTCATTTGTATATAATTGTGATGTTAAAGCAGGCCATGTGAGGTATCTGGGGAAAGGTTACGATCTGCTGAACATCATTGTTCTATCTAAATGGGTATCATCAATACATATGAAATTATAAGAATGGAATTGTGTGGTTTTCTCTAAAACATTCTGTGGGTTTGGGAGGCACCCAGATACTGGCTCTACACAGACAATGACAGGCGAGGTAACCAATACCTGGGTAGCTGCTGTTGAACAGAAATCACCAGCCATTGTCCAGCAAGAAAGTTACAATTTAATGACTCACCTGCATGCAGCTACACCAGGGGAATAGATCAGCCTGTCCTGGAGACTCAGCAAGGCCCCCAGACATGCCTGGACTTGTTATTTGTATAAAACAGAACTAAGTGGCTACATGCCGGGTGTTTCTCTTGCTCCCAACTTTGCTGCAAGCAACAAGGACACCGAGGAGAAGACTGAAAACACCAACTAAGGGGACTGACCCAGATTTCAAGGTTCAAACCAGTATACTATGGATTGCAATATCCAATGGGCACTGCAGGGATCTTTAGCTTAGGTACGAGGAGTATTTTTGCAGAGTGAATGGGGAAGCCAAAAACACTCATGAGGGGGAGAGAAAGAGAGAGAAGCAATCAGTTAACCATGAAAGTTACTTATTGCCAGCTAATGGGGGATCCAAACAAACAAAATAATTATAGTATTATATATTTTTTCAATTGAATTAAAAAAGTCAAGGTCAGAAGGCTAAAGATAGAGAGAGAGACGGGTTCTCACCACTCCATGAAGCTTGATTTCATCGGGGTTCCCAGATGTTCCCAGGAGGTGATTGGTGGTGGCTGAGGGGCCAGAGTGCTGGGCCCCCAGCACGATCAGTCAGGAAAAGGTAAAATCCCAATGAAACTGAGGCAGATTTTGGATCCAGGCATCAGAACACTTACTTGAGTGTGGGTAGGAGTTGTCGTAGGGAAAGAACAATGGTTCAAGGGAGAACACTCGATTTGTTTCTGGGTAAACTGATGATTTAAGGGAGTATACCAAAGTTGTTTTGATCAGGCTAGACAATAAGAACTGATCATTCCTGGCTATGGGTGGTGGTCCTTTGAGGAAGCTTACAATGCAGTTATGCAGCTTCAGTATTTTGGATACTAAGAGAGGATTTTTTACTACAATTGTTCTGACAATTACTGAACTGGGTGTGTGCAGGCGTGGTTCATTAACATCTGGAGCAGAGATTTCCCATCATTCAATGCTTCAGTGCTTTCCTGGTCCCACGTTTAGTGCAATTCTTGCCTTGGAATCTCTGTTCTCCATTCTGTATGCTAATGGAGATGCCTCCCTGTCCCATCCTTGATGCAAATGAAGCTAGGGGAGTTTCCTTAATCCTGACACCCTTGTCCGGAGGGGCTTAGATGTGTCTCCCACCGCCTTTTCATTGCTCTTTGTAAGTCTTTCTTCTGATCAGTTTTGGTTCGATAAGAGGCTGGGCGGGGAGGGGGGGTCCTTCATGAGTCAGAAAGGCTGTATATGGCACGCTGGTTCCCCAAGAACACAGAGCTGATAGGTAACAACTAGGCCTTCTACCCATGCAATTCCAAAGAGACAATCCTGGTCGGACCAACATGTCCTCCAATTCTTGTCCGTCTAGCTGTTGATTCCTTTTCTGATGGGTCTAAGTATTTTTCCAGAACATAACGAGATTGTTTTTTGCACAAATAATTCTAATAGTTCTGGATCTTAAGTTCTTCCTTCAGTTACTAAGTCACAGCACAGATATTTATAATAAGAATGTGTCATTCATACCAGGCCTCAACAACCCATAACATATTACATGGACATATAAATCACAATATATATTAATACATGTGTATATTTCAACACCACGAAGGGGGTTTTGATTTCAAATTTGATTGTCATTTCATAGCTTTGTTGCTAATGTGGAAGAACTCCTGCTGGAGCGTGTAGCTTAAAAAAAAAATCAAATCTGTACTAGGTGTCTAATGATGTACAGACCAATATGTTAATGAAAAACTATTTGTTTCAAGAAATTGATTGGGCCACTTTTAGGTAACTTTTTAAGGGACTTTGGACTATTACTGCAGTGGAAATCTGGCAACCCCAGCCCGACCCAGAGGGGCCAGAGAAGCAGCCAAAAAGCCAGAGCCCGTCCAGAGGCAGAGCAGCAGAACCAAGCCAGAAGAAAGAAGAACAGGAGTACTTGTGGCACCTTAGAGACTAACAAATTTATTAGAGCATAAGCTTTCGTGGACTACAGCCCACTTCTTCGGATGCATATAGAATGGAACATATAATGAGGAGATATATATACACACATACAGAGAGCATAAACAGGTGGGAGTTGTCTTACCAACTCTGAGAGGCCAATTAATTAAGAGAAAAAAAAAAAAAAAAAACTTTTGAAGTGATAATCAAGCTAGCCGAGTACAGACAGTGTGATAAGAAGTGTGAGAGTACTTACAAGGGGAGATAGTCAATGTTTGTAATGGCTCAGCCAGAAGAGTCAGGGTTGGGCTGGAGGCGGAGCAGCGGTGCTGAGGCAGAGCTGGGGAGCTGCAGCTGGAACAGACCAGAACCGGGAGCTGGGGAAGAATGAACGAGATGCAGAGTCAGAGCCACTGGAGTGAGACTTGCCACGAGACTGAGGGTCACCATGAGACTGGGGGTCAAACCCAGCACAGGCCTTTGACATGGGCAATCGGGGCGACTGCAAAGGGGGATATAACGAAGGGGGTGTGATTTGATACTGCCCATGTCACCTGACCTGCTGACCGAGAGGCAGTTGACTTTACGGAGGCAGGGAGGCAGCCACCCAGGCGAGAGGAGACACACGTACAATCCAGCATCCTAGGGTGGTGCCTCTCTTGAGAAAGGTGCGGCCTAAGAAAGAGAGTCATCTCTGAAGGCAAAGCTCAACTTACCTCAATCCATATCAGTAGGTCCCTGGATATAGTGTACCTCAACTTTCTCACCCTGGAACCATCCCGGGGGAAACTGAGAATGTCCTTTTAATCACTGAGCACTTCACTTGCTATGCTCAGGCATAGCCTACTCATGACCAGTGGGCATCTACTGCGGCCAAGGTGATGTGGAAACAGTTTATCTGCCATTATGGCATCCCTGAAAGTATACATTCGGACCAGGGGAGACATTTTGAAATTAATCTCCTGGTCCAGTTTTGCAAACTTTTCAGGACTTCAAAGGTGAGAACCAAGCCCTATCAGTCTCAAAGGAATGGGACTACTCAGCGGTTCAACTGAGCACTCATGGATATGCTGGGAACCCTGCATCCGGAACAAAAGGAGAACTGGAAGGATGGCTTATTGCCACTTCTTTTCCTTTGTTGTTTAGTCACAGTGGAGGAATATCCACAAGATACTGTGAGTGGCAACCAATTGCTACACAGGGACAAGAGAACCTACAGACTCTAGTGGCAAATCCCTTCTTCCCAGCATCCGCCCTCCCATTGGGTTCGTGTCCCCCCTCCGAGTCTGACCTTCAAGTGCCTCAGATCAGGTGACGTCTCCTACACGGAGACTGCACCTTACTCTCCGCGGTTGTGCATCACACTTAGCTGCTGTGTTACATGTGGCACGGCTGGCATCCACTATCCTGGCTATGTCCCCACAACACCCCACAGTATCCCAGTCCTGCCTCACCATTGTCACAGCTGGTTTGTGCTGCCCCATCTCCTGGCTCTGGTCGGCTCCAGATCCACGACTCTGCCTCAGCACTGTTGCTCGGCCTCTGGCGCAACCTGAGGTGTTGAGGACGCATTAAGAGCCCAAATTCACTTAAAAACTAACTTAAAAGTAGCCCAATCTACTTCCGGAAAAAAATTTTCATTCACGCATTGGCCTAAACATCAAATAACAAATGAAAGATTTCATTAGATGCCTAATACAGATTTTATATATAAAAAAAAAAATCCTACAAGTCCTCTCAGGAGTTTTTCCAGATTAACAACAAACCTATAAGGTGACAATCAAATTAAAAATCAAAACACCAGTACAGATACTTGTATCCTCATTGAGGGTTGCAGGTGTTTCACACAAAAAATGACAAATGGTGGCATGAAATATAGCCCCAAATTAGCCCAAAACTTATATACTGAAAAAACAGCAGTAACATTAACATATTAATTCTTTCTAATTGCATTCCATGATGCTAGTCAATGTCCACATTTTACATTGAATTAGTTTGTTACTGTTAGTCTTTGGTTTATCCTCCAGGCTTCCTGAAGTATTGGACATAGAGAAAACAGGTAAATTTCCCCACAACACTAAGCTCAGCCAAACTCAAACAGGGCACCCTTGATTTCTCCTTCTTGTCACACAGGTTTCAAGGCAGTGACCCATGGCAATCACTTTCTGCAGATGTATTTGCCCACTTTTTCACGAAGCTCTTTGGATTTGACCCCATAAATGATTGGGTTGAGCATGGGCGGGATGAGGAGATAGAGGTCAGCCAAGATGATGTTAATGTGGGGAGCGAAGCCCTGACCGATCCAGTTTGTCAGGTTGGAAAAGAGGCTGGGAGTATAAAACGTTAGCATCACACAGATGTGGGTGGTGCAGGTGTTGAGGGCTTTCTGGTGGGCTTTCTTGGAGGAGAGTCTGAGAACAGCCTTGATGATCAGACCATAGGACAGGGCAATGAGCGTCAGGTCTGAAATGTTGACTACAAAGAATAGCACCAAGCCGTATATCGTGTTCACCGTAATGTCCCCACATGACATCTTCATCACAGAACTGTACTCGCATTGCGTGTGGGGGATAATGTGATTCGCACAGAATGGCTGCCGGCTCAGGAGCAGGACCAGGGGAAGAATGAAGAGAACAGCTCTTATCAAACCCACGAACCCTAGCTTAGCTATTCGTGTGTTACTGAGGATGATGCTGTATCTCAGAGGCTTACAAATGGCAACATAACGATCAAAGGCCATTGTCACAAGGATGGTGGAATGCATAAGAGAAACAGTGTGAAGGAAAAACATCTGGGTGAGGCAGCCACCCATAGTAATACCTTTCAAATTGAACCAAAATATACACAGTGCATTTGGCACGACGAAGGTAGGTGTGGCAATGTCTGTGAGTGCCAGCATGCAGAGCAGCATGTACATTGGATTGTGGAGAGTCTGCTCTTTGCCTACAACAAACAAAACTGCGAAATTTCCCAACAGACCGATAATGTAGAACATAGAGAAAGGGATGGAAATCAGGACATGGGCAGGTTCCAGGCCGGGGATGCCCATTAGGATGAATGTTGAAGGGTAAAAGTGGGTGATGTTGAAAACTGCCATGACGTGGTCAATGCATCGATTGCGTTCAGAAATGCTCCAGGTACCTGTAAAGGGAGAGAAGCCCAGCGAAGAGGGGTTACACACTTTATAGAAAATAGTATGATAAATATTTTATAGTTACCAACAATCTAGAATGGGAGGTGATCAGTGAAGTGGTAACATTTACAAGTGGCACCAGATTATTTACCTCTGAGTCAAGTCCAGAGGAGTCCGCTAAGGGAACTGAACAATCCAAGTGAATGGGGAGCAAGATGGCAGATGAATTTCGATGTCAATAAACTGTGATGTTTATGCCCATTGGAGGAAAAAGCTGAAACTCCTAAAACACTTTACAAGGTTCTGATTCAACTATATGAACTCAGGACAAGGACCTGGGTGTCATGGTACACAGCTCTGTGAAACCCTGCTCACAGTGCAAGCACAGACAGAAACTAAACAAAACATTGGGATCCAGCAGGAGTAGGATGGGAAGTCATATGGAAAATACAATGCCCTGAGATCAGTCATTCAATGTTTCACCCTATCCGGTCTCCTCTGTGTAGTATTGTGCACCCTTCTCACACAGGATATTGCAGAACTAGAGGGGTTAAGTCCAGGGCGAGGAGAATGATCAAGGCCCTGGGGAAACTCTCATCCAGAGAGAGGTTGAAAAGACTGGGATTGTTACGCTACAGAGGAGATGAATAAGAGGAGATATGAAAAAATACTCACTGGTAGAGTAGATGGAGAATATATTCTCCCTGTCTCATAACACAAGATCAAGAGGACATTCAACTAAACCATGGGTCGGCAACCATTCAGAAGTGGTGTGCCGAGTCTTCATTTATTCACTCTAATTTAAGGTTTCGCGTGCCAGTCCTACATTTTAACATTTTTAGAAGGTCTTCTTCTATAAGACTATAATATATAACTAAACTATTGTTGTATGTAAAGTAAATAAAGTTTTTAAAATGTTTAAGAAGCTTCATTTAAAATTAAATTAAAATGCAGAGCCCCCTGGACCGGTAGCCAGGTCCCGGGCAGTGTGAGTGCCACTGAAAATCAGCTTGCGTGCCGCCTTCGTCACGCGTGCCATAGGTTGCCTACCCCTGAACTAAACTGAAGTATTGTAAATTCAAAACTGATAAAAATAGAATGTTTTCTTCCCTCAATGCCTAAGTAGATTGAGGAACTCCTTGCCACAAGATGTATTTGAGGCCATGAGCTAAGCAAGAATGAGGAAGGGTTTGGACATGTACATGGATAGTGAGATTTTACACCTTCAGCCTCTCCCAACAAACCACAGTGCTCCCTGCTTCTCTGTATAGATCTCCCTACCTACACCCACAACCCTAAGCACTGCCTGCTTGTCCATCTATACCCTTCTCCCCACCTCCATAACACTCAGTACTGACCACCTGACTATATACCCCAGTCCCTACCAGAAAACCACCAGTGCTGTCTGCTTGTCAGTGTATGTTCCCCAAGCCAAAACTTCCAGCCCTGCCACTCAGTGATGCACCTCAGCCAGGACCACAATCAGGTGCCAGATCCCACAGTGACAGCTCATAGAAATACCTCCTCAGACTAGGTTAAACTCAGTGTCTGCCTGCACCCGGGAAAAGGAACCTATTCAGTGAAGGGACCTATTCCAGTGAAGGGAACCCCAGCAGCAGCTCAGGCTGTGCAGGGAAGGAGGGACAGACCCAGCAGGAGGGAGAGAGGACACGGAAACTAAAAGGAGTCAGTGTGAGTAACTCTTCCTCAAAATGACACAAAGCTTTAACATATTGCAGCCCGCTAGAAACCCAGACACCCCTTCCTGAGGCTGCTTTTCTGTGTTGGTAATTGCTAACGTTCCCACAAGACTGTAGTGGGGCTGATCACGGGTGGAGGGATTATCCAGATGGGGGATTGGTCAGAGACAATCTGCTATAGTGTGATCCACATTGCGTTACAGTCTGAGACACCCCCTATCTCAGGGCGCCTCATTACGTCTCTTTGCTCTGTGCATTAGGCAGGATGCCCATTCCCTATTTTGTCCAGTGTCAGGACTCTGTGCCACTGTCTTGTTCCTACAGCACGCCCCCCCCTCCCACCAACACACATAAACATTGTGCATCCCTGAACTTTCCACAGTGGGATTTCCATCACCGCCTGGTTTCCTCTAAGCCCGACACACGCTTTTATTTTTTACTCCCTTCTGATGCTTCTCATCCTCTCTAGACCCAGAGATGCAGTGCCACAGAGAAAGCAGACCCTCCCTTCCTCCCTGAAAAAAAATGTTATCCTAATTGTTCATTTACGAAAACGATTAGGGGACCAGGGAACCTAACTTATGAGGAGATGCTAAAGGAATTGGGCTTGTTTAGACTGCAGAAGAGGAGAATGAGGGGGGATTTGAGAGCAAGGGTGTCAAGGTGCAGTGGGGAAAGTCTAGATTAGATATTAGGAAACACTATTTCACTAGGAGGGTTATCTAGGGAGGTGGTGGAATCTCCATCCTTAGAGAATTAAGGCCTAGCTTGACAAAGCCCTGGCTGGGTTGATTTAGTTGGGGATTGTTCTTGCTTTGAGCAAGGGGGTTGGACAAATGACTTCCTGAGGTCTCTTCCAACCCTAATCTTCTCTGATTCTATGAACCTCTAAGGATTTCAGCAACTCTCCTGTCAGCTCCTCTTTGGTTCAAATGAGCTCACCAAATCTTTAGGAACGACAGGACAACTCCAGTTGAACTCACTGGAAGTTCATGTTCGGTGTGAATCAGGACATTCATTTAAATCCTTACTTGAGGATTTAGGGTGAACTTTGAGCCGTGCTGGGAGTTCTGCCATTGAACCCAATGGTCCAATACTTCATCCCTAGTACTTAATTTCAGCTCCCAGCTGTGACAATCACTCCCAGTTGCACATACTGCTACAGAGTGCACTATTATCTACGGTGATTAAAAAGTCTGAAGGAAACCCCCAATTTTTGTGGCATTCTGAGACAAGACATTAAAGATGGGGATCCCAAAACACAAAGGGGCCCTGATTTTGCTCTCAGGGTGGTCAGTGCAAATCTGGAGTGACCCACCGATGGCAGAATGTGAGAGCAGAATCTTTCCACTGTATGAAATCCTGTGTATCCCCTTCTTCTTGTGAAAAATCTGATAACACAGATACCCACTGCAGGGGCCTTGGCTGCCCTTCTTAAGACACCAGTGAAGTTGCTGAATTGGAACGCTTGAGTGAACCCGAGGAAAAACCACATCGACTGAAAAAAGGAAGCTACTGAGACAGATAGAAAGACACGGTAAGAGACAAGGAATTGATCTGAAAAACAAATATTTGTCTAAACTATTTCTAATCAATTTTTAGTTCCAATTATTCCAGGGAAATCCCTTGGTGTTTCTGACACCCTGAGCCCTCAGCACTAACTTTATTGCAGAAACAGGCCACTCACCGAAATCCCACACTGCAGAGAGAGGGAATCTCCTTACTGCGACAGGAAGGCAGAGACTTGAGAATCAGTGTACGAGTCTCACATGTCTGACACTAGCTGTGCTGTACAGCGACCTTTATGATTCCCCTGTAGAGTCCCTGCGGACTCTCATGTTGGCCAGGACTCCCAGACAGTTCCCTCGACTCTGTGAACAGTGGGAAGAGCAGAAAATAGACTCTGGAGAGCTTCAGCCTCTGAGCCTCAGGAATAAGAAGTGACTTGCTGTTAAGTGAGGATCAAATTGTCAGGGCAAAAGGGAATATTAACATTTAGATGAATCTTGGGTGAAATAAGATCAATGTCTATATGTCTCTTTGAAATTTTTGATGATAGTTTGCCTAATGGATAAATTGCCCTTTGTTGATCTGTGTAACTGATTACCGGTGGTGTTTATAAAACAGAAGGTTACATCTAAAAACCTATTGTTTACCCAGGACTGTATGGTCAAGTGAATGCTAGAAAACTGTATAAAAGGCCCTTGGGTCCTGATGCTGTTTATCTGAGATCTAATTGAGATTTCATGCAGGGGAAGCCTAAGCCACAAGGACTGAGACCCCAGTTCTGACTGTACTGCCCTGAAATATAAACTTTGGACTCTAACCTATTGATTATTTCTCAAAAAACTCTTTGCAACTGCAAAGCTCACCATCTCTACTATGTATTTGAACTTCAAGAATTGAATTTACGTCTGTATATATATTGATCTTTTAACCATACACTCTTTTTTCTTTTAATACATTTTAGTTTAGTTACTAACAATTGGCAGTAAGCATGTATTTGGATAAGATTTGGAAAACTCAATAACCCGGGAGGTAATGTCTCCAATCCTTTGGGATTGGTAGAACCTTTTCTTTTATATGATGGAATGAGATTTTCAGTAATCCTTATCACATTTGACTTGTGTGTCTAGATGGAGGCCTGAGGTGTGATTATTTTAATGGAACTGTGTTCTTGGCTTCTGAGTAACCAGTGAAGTATAATAGAAGCTGTTTTGTGCTGGCTTTGTAAATCTAAGTAATGGAATATCCACCAGCTTGCTGGAGGATTGCCTGCTGCATTCTTTGCAATTCACCATAACTGAGTGACCTAAGATGGTCACACCATGCCCGTCCTTTCCACTAGGTAATCAACATGGAGGAGTGGGATGAGAGGGGCTTTATCTATTCTCCTAGGATTGGCCACTGTGATAGCAAGAGAGAGGCTGGAGCAGTGCAAGATCTGAGCCCTGGTGAAAGATTTGAGGACTGAACCAGAGGCGGTGAACCAAAGTCAGGCCATGAATTAAAGAAGATGCTCACAAGTCCACTGTTCATCACATGAAACTGGCAGAGTTGTTGCTAGTGTACTTGAGAGTGGGTAGGAGTTGTTGTAGGGAAAGAACAATGGTTCAAGGGAGAACACTAGATTTGTTTGTGGGTAAACTGATGATTTAAGGGAGTATACCAAAGTTGTTTTGATATTTACGTTAATATATTCCAGCTAGTACAGATCCATCCTGTGACGTGCTATACCTTGGGGAAACACCCTGTAGCCCCCATAGTCCTCATTTGTATATAATTGTGATATTACATCTAAAGCAGGCCATGTGAGGTATCTGGGGAAAGGTATGTGGTTTGAACATCATGCAGTGATCAGCAGGTCAGGGAAGTGGCTGGTGCTGAAAGAGAACCCAGAGGGAGGCCATCCTATCCTCCATACTAACAGTTCACCATGAGACTGGGGGTCAAACCCAGCACAGGCCTTTGACATGGGCAATCTGGGTGTCTGCAAAGGGGGATATAACGAAGGGGGTGTGATTTGAAACTGCCCATGTCACCTGACCTGCTGACCAAGAGGCAGTTGGCTTTACGGAGGCAGGCAGGCAGCCACCCAGGTCAGAGACACACACACAATCCACCACCCTAGGGTGGTGCCTCTCTTGAGAAAGGTGCTGCCTAAGAAAGAGAGTCATCTCTGAAGGCAAAGCTCCACTTACCTCAATCCATCTCAGTAGGTCCCTGGATATAGTGTACCTCAACTTTCTCACCCTGGAACCAACCCGGGGGAAACTGAGAATGTCCTTTTAATCACTGAGCACTTCACTTGCTATGCTCAGGCATAGCCTACTCATGACCAGTGGGCATCTACGGTGGCCAAGGTGATGTGGAAACAGTTTATCTGCCATTATGGCATCCTTGAAAGGATACATACGGACCAGGGGAGAAATTTTGAAATTAATCTCCTTGTCCAGCTTTGCAAACTTTTGAGGACTTCAAAGAGGAGAACCAAGCCCTATCAGCCTCAAAGGAATGGGAGTACTGAGCGGTTCAACTGAGCACTCATAGATATGCTGGGAACCCTGCATCTGGACCAAAAGGAGAACTGGAAGGATGGCTTATTGCCTCTTCTTTTCCTTTGTTGTTTAGTCACAGTGGAAGAATATCCACAAGATACTGCGAGTGGCAACCAACTGCTACAGAGGGACAAGAGAACCTACAGACCCTAGTGGCAAGTCCCTTCTTCCCAGCATCCACCCTCCCATTGGGTTCGTGTCCCCCCTCCCAGTCTGACCTTCAAGTGCCTCTGATCAGGTGACGTCTCCTGCACGGAGACTGCACCTTACTCTCTGCGGTTGTGCATCACACTTAGCTGCTGTGTTACATGTGGCACGGCTGGCATCCACTATCCTGGCTATGTCCCCACAACACCCCACAGTATCCCAGCCCTGCCTCACCATTGTCACAGCTGGTTTGTGCTGCCCCATCTCCTGGCTCTGGTCGGCTCCAGATCCACGACTCTGCCTCAGCATTGTTGCTCAGCCTCTGGCCCAGCCTGAGGTGCTGAGGACGCATTAAGAGCCCAAATTCACTTAAAAACTAACTTAAAAGTAGCCCAATCTACTTCCGGAAACATGTTTTCATTCACGCATTGGCCTATACATCAAATAACAAATGAAAGATTTAATTAGATACCTTGTACAGATTTTATATTTAAAAAAAAAAATAAAACCTACAAGTCCTGTCAGGAGTTTTTCCACATTAACAACACACCTATAAAGTGACAATCAAATTAAAAATCAAAACACCAGTACAGGTACCTGTATCCTCACCGAGGGTTGCAGGTGTTTCACTCAAAAAATGACAAGTTTGCCCCAAACTTATATACTGAAAAAAGAACAATAACATTTATCATATTAATTCTTTGTAATTACATTCCATGATGCTAGTCAATGTCCACATTTTGCACTGAATTAGTTTGTTACTGTTAGTCTTTGATTTATCCTCCAGGTTTCCTGAAGTATTGGACATAGAGAAAACAGGTAAATTTCTCCACAATACTAAGCTCAGCCAAGCTCAAACAGAGCACCCTTGATTAAGAAGGAGATGTACTTTCTCCTTCTTGTCACACAGGTTTCAAGGCAGTGACCCATGGCAATCACTTTCTGCAGATGTATTTGCCCACTTTGTCACAAAGCTCTTTGGATTTGACGCCATAAATGATTGGGTTGAGCATGGGCGGGATGAGGAGATAGAGGTCAGCCAAGATGATGTGAATGTGGGGAGCGAAGCCCTGACCGAACCGGTTTGTCAGGTTGGAAAAGAGGCTGGGAGTATAATACGTCAGCATCACACAGATGTGGGCGGTGCAGGTGTTGAGGGCTTTCTGGTTCGCTTTCTTGGAGGAGAGTCTGAGAACAGCCTTGATGATCAGACCATAGGACAGGGCAATGAGCGTCAGGTCTGACATGTAGACGACAAAGAATAGCACCAAGCCGTATACCCTGTTCACTGTAATGTCCCCACACGACATCTTCACCACAGCTATGTGCTCGCATTGAGTGTGGGGGATAATGCGATTCGCACAGAATGGCTGCCGGCTCAGGAGCAGAGGTAGAGGAAGAATGAAGAGAACAGCTCTTATCAAACCCACAAACCCTAGCTTAGCTATTCGTGTGTTATTGAGGATGATGCTGTATCTCAGAGGCTTACAAATGGCAACATAACGATCAAAGGCCATTGTCACAAGGATGGCGGAGTGCATAAGAGAAACAGTGTGAAGGAAAAACATCTGGGTGAGGCAGCCACCCATAGTAATACCTTTCAAATTGAACCAAAATATACACTGTGCATTTGGCACAACGAAGGTAGGTGTGGCAATGTCTGTGAGCGCCAGCATGCAGAGCAGCAGGTACATTGGATTGTGGAGAGACTGTTCTTTGCCTACAACAAACAAAACTGTGAAATTTCCCAACAGACCGATAATGTAGAACATAGAGAAAGGGATGGAAATCAGGACATGGGCAGCTTCCAGGCCGGGGATGCCCATTAAGATGAATGTTGAAGGGTGGGAGGGGGTGATGTTGATAACTGCCATGAGGTGGTCAATGCATCGATTGGGCTCAGAAATGCTCCAGGTGCCTGTAAAGGGAGAGAAGCCCAGCGAAGGGGGGTTACACATTTTATAGAAAATAGTATGATAAATATTTTATACTTATCAACAATCTAGAACTGGAGGTGATCAGTGAAGTGGTAACATTTACAAGTGGCACCAGATTATTTAGCTCAGAGTCAAGTCCAGAGAAGTCCTCTGAGGGAACTGAACAATCCCAGTGAATGGGGAGCAAGATGGCAGATGAATTTCGATGTCAATAAACTGTGATGTGTATGCCCATTGGAGGAAAAAGCTGAAACTCCTAAAACACTTTACAAGGTTCTGTTTTAACTATAAGAACTCAGGACAAGGACCTGGGTGTCGCGGTACACAGCTCTGTGAAGTCCTGCTCACAGTGCAAGCACAGACAGAAACTAAAGAAAACATTGGGATCCAACAGGAGTGGGATGGGAAATAATATGGAAAATACAATGCTATGAGATCAGTCATTCAATGTTTCACCCTATCTGGTCTCCTCTGTTTAGTATTGTGCACCCTTCTCACACAGGATATTGCAGAACTAGAGGGTTAAGTCCAGGGCATGGAGAATGATCAAGGACCTGGGGAAACTCTCATACAGAGAAAAAAGAACAGGAGTACTTGTGGCACCTTAGAGACTAACAAATGTATTAGAGCATTAGGTGTGCATCTGAAGAAGTGGGCTGTAGTCCACGAAAGCTTATGCTCTAATAAATTTCTTAGTCTCTAAGGTGCTACAAGTACTCCTGTTCTTTTTGCCGATACAGACTAACACAGCTGCTACTCTGAAACCTCTCATACAGAGAGAGGTTGAAAAGACTGGGATTGTTATGCTACAGAGGAGATGAATAAGAGGAGATATGAAAAAGTACTCACTGGTAGAGTAGATGGAGAATATATTCTCCCTGTCTCATAACACAAGATCAAGAGGACATTCAACTAAAACAAGGGTCAGCAACATTTCAGAAGTGATGTGCCGAGTTTTCATTTATTCACTCTAATTGAAGGTTTCGCGTGCCAGTCCTACATTTTAACATTTTTAGAAGGTCTTCTTCTATAAGACTATAATATATAACTAAACTATTGTTGTATGTAAAGAAAATAAAGTTTTTAAAATGTTTACGAAGCTTCATTGAAAATTAAATTAAAATGCAGAGCCCCCCGGACCGGTGGCCAGATCCCGGGCAGCGTGAGTGCCACTGAAAATCAGCTTGCATGAATGAGGAAGGGTTTGGACATGTACCTGGATAGTGAGACTTTAAACGTTCAGCCTCTCCCAACAAACCACAGTGCTGCCTGCTTCTCTGTATAGATCTCCCTACCTTCCCCCACAACGCTCAGCACTGCCTGCTTGTCCATCTATACCCTTCTCCCCACCTCCATAACACTCAGTCCTGCCCACCTGACTATATACCCCTGTCCCTGCCAGAAAACCTCCAGTGCTGGCCGCTTGTCAATGTATATTCCTCACCCACAACTTCCAGCCCTGCCACACAGTGATACCCCTCAGCCAGGACCATAATCAGGTGCCAGATCCCACAGTGACAGGTCACAGAAATACCGCCACAGTGGCACGCTGGTGCCCCAAGAACACAGAGCTGATAGGTAACAACTAGGCCTTCTACCCATGCAATTCCAAAGAGACAATCCTGGTCGGACCAACATGTCCTCCAATTCTTGTCCGTCTAGCTCTTGATTCCTTTTCGAATGGTTCTAAGTATTTTTCCAGAACATAACAAGATTGTTTTTTGCACAAATAATTCTTATAGTTCTGGACCTTAAGTTCTTGCTTCAGTTACTAAGTCACAGCACAGATATTTATAATAAGCATGCGTCATTCATACCAGGCCTCAACAACCCATAACATATTACATGGACATATAAATCACAATATATATTAATACATGTGTATATTTCAACACCAGTAAGGAGGTTTTGATTTCGAATTTGATTGTCATTTCATAGTTTTGTTGCTAATGTGGAAGAACTCCTGCTGGAGCGTGTAGCTTAAAAAAAAAATCAAATCTGTACCAGGTGTTTAATGATGTACAGACCAATATGTTAATGAAAAACTATTTATTTCAGGAAATTGATTGGGCCACTTTTAGGTAACTTTTTAAGGGACTTTGGACTATTACTGCAGTGGAAATCTGGCAACCCCAGCCCGACTCAGAGGGGCCAGAGAAGCAGCCAAAAAGCCAGAGCCCATCCAGAGGCAGAGCAGCAGAACCAAGCCAGAAGAGCCAGGGCTGGGCTGGAGGCAGAGCAGCGGTGCTGAGGCGAAGCTGGGGAGCTGCAGCTGGAGCAGAACAGAACCGGGAGCTGGGGAAGCACGAACGAGATGCAGAGTCAGAGCCACTGGAGTGGATGCCGGCCGTGCCACAAGTAACACAGCAGCCAAGCATGATGTGCAGGTGGGGAGAGCAAGCTGGGGCCGTGGCAGAGGGCCCACGGCTGGGAGACATCCCCATAGAGGAGGGTCTTGAAGGCTGGACTCAGAGGGCGGGATGTGAACCTGATGGGAGGGTAGATGCTGGGGAGAAGGGTCCTGTCACATTGAGCTTGGGTGTGTGTGGCCACAGTAGGTATCTGACACCAGGTATCAGCACAGTGCAGCCAGGGCCTGGGCAGGAGGCCTGAGACGTATCAAGAGCAGACTATGAAGTTTTCTTACATCCCAGAGACAGCTCTTTGTGGTGTGCCAATCCCCACAGACCGTTTTCCTTCAGCTTTTCCATTTTTCCTACTGTTTTTCTTAGAATTACTGTTTAATAAATAGTGTGTGGTGTGAACATCATGCAGTGATCAGCAGGTCAGGGAAGTGGCTGGTGCTGAATGAGAACCCAGAGGGAGGCCATCCTATCCTCCGTACTAAGTGTTCACCATGAGACTGGGGGTCAAACCCAGCACAGGCCTTTGACATGGGAAATCTGGGCGTCTGCAAAGGGGGATATAACGAAGGGGGTGTGATTTGATACTGCCCATGTCACCCGACCTGCTGACCGAGAGCCAGTTGGCTTTACGGAGGCAGGCAGGCAGCCACCAGGGCGAGAGGAGACACACGTACAATCCAGCATCCTAGGGTGGTGCCTCTCTTGAGAAAGGTGCTGCCTAAGAAAGAGAGTCATCTCTGAAGGCAAAGCTCCACTTACCTCAATCCATATCAGTAGGTCCCTGGATATAGTGGACCTCAACTTTCTCACCCTGGAACCATCCCGGGTGAAACTGAGAATGTCCTTTTAATCACTGAGCACTTCACTTGCTATGCTCAGGCATAGCCTACTCATGACCAGTGGGCATCTACTGTGGCCAAGGTGATGTGGAAACAGTTTTTCTGCCATTATAGCATCCCTGAGAGGATACATACGGACCAGGGGAGACATTCTGAAAGTAATCTCCTCGTCCAGCTTTGCAAACTTGAGGACTTCAAAGAGGAGAACTAAGTCCTATCAGCCTCAAAGGAATGGGACTACTGAGCAGTTCAACTGAGCACTCATGAATATGCTGGGAACCCTGCATAAGGACCAAAAGGAGAACTGGAAGGATGGCTTATTGCCTCTTCATTTCCTTTGTTGTTTAGTCACAGTGGAAAAATATCCACAAGATACTGTGAGTGGCAACCAATTGCTACAGAGGGACAAGAGAACCTACAGACTCTAGTGGCAAGTCCCTTCTTCCCAGCATCCGCCCTCCCATTGGGTTCGTGTCCCCCCTCCCAGTCTGACCTTCAAGTGCCTCTGATCAGGTGACGTCTCCTGCACGGAGACTGCACCTTACTCTCCGCGGTTGTGCATCACACTTAGCTGCTGTGTTATATGTGGCATGGCTGGCATCCCCTCTCCTGGCTCTGTCCCCAAAACACCCCACAGTATCACAGTCCTGCCTCACCATTGTCACAGCTGGTTTGTGCTGCCCCATCTCCTGGCTCTGGTCGGCTCTAGATCCAGACCCACGACTCTGCCTCAGCACTGTTGCTCAGCCTCTGGCCCAGCCTGAGGTACTGAGGACGCATTAAGAGCCCAAATTCTTTTAAAAACTAACTTAAAAGTAGCCCAATCTACTTCCGGAAACATTTTTCCATTCACGCATTGGCCTATACATCAAATAAGAAATGAAAGCTTTCATTAGATACCTAGTACAGATTTTATATTTAAAAAAAAAAGAAAACCTACAAGTCCTGTCAGGAGTTTTTCCACATTAGCAGCATACCTATAAGGTGACAATCAAATTCAAAATCAAAACACCAGTACAGATTCTTGTATCCTCATTGAGGGTTGCAGGTGTTTCACACAAAAAATGACAAAAGGTGGCATGAAATATAGCCCCCAAATTAGCCCAAAACTTATATACTGAAAAAACAGCAGTAACATTTACATATTAATTTTTTCTAATTGCATTCCAAGATGCTAGTCAATGTCCACATTTTGCATTGAATTAGTTTGTTACTGTTAGTCTTTGGTTTATCCTCCAGGCTTCCTGAAGTATTGGACATAGAGAAAACAGGTAAATTTCTCCACAACACTAAGCTCAGCCAAACTCAAACAGAGCACCCTTGATTAAGAAGGAGATATACTTTCTCCTTCTTGTCACACAGATTTCAAGTCAGTGACCCAGGGCAATCACTTTCTGCAGATGTATTTGCCCACTTTCTCACGAAGCTCTTTGGATTTGACCCCATAAATGATTGGGTTGAGCATGGGCGGGATGAGGAGATAGAGGTCAGCCAAGATGATGTGAATGTAGGGAGCGATGCCCTGACCGAAACGGTTTGTCAGGTTGGAAAAGAGGCTGGGAGTATAATACGTCAGCATCACACAGATGTGGGCTGTGCAGGTGTTGAGGGCTTTCTGGTTGGCTTTCTTGGAGGAGAGTCTGAGAACAGCCTTGATGATCAGACCATAGGACAGGGCAATGAGCGTCATGTCTGAAATGTTGACTACAAAGAATAGCACCAAGCTGTATATCCTGTTCACTGTAATGTCCCCACACGACATCTTCACCACAGAACTGTACTCGCATTGAGTGTGGGGGATAATGTGATTCGCACAGAATGGCTGCCGGCACAGGAGCAGGACCAGGGGAAGAATGAAGAGAACAGCTCTTATCAAACCCACGAGCCCTAGCTTAGCTATTTGTGTGTTATTGAGGATGATGCTGTATCTTAGAGGCTTACAAATGGCAACATAACGATCGAAGGCCATTGTCACAAGGATGGCGGAGTGCATAAGAGAAAAAGTGTGAAGGAAAAACATCTGGGTGAGGCAGCCACTCATAGTAATACCTTTCAAATTGAACAAAAATATACACAGTGCATTTGGCAAGACAAAGGTAGTTGTGGCAATATCTGTGAGCGCCAGCATGCAGAGCAGCAGGTACATTGGATTGTGGAGAGTCCGCTCTTTGCCTACAACAAACAAAACAGTGAAATTTCCCAACAGACCGATAATGTAGAACATAGAGAAAGGGATGGAAATCAGGACATGGGCAGCTTCCAGGCCGGGGATGCCCATTAGGATGAATGTTGAAGGGTTAGAGTGGGTGATGTTGAAAACTGTCATGACGTGGTCAATGCATCGATTGGGCTCAGAAATGCTCCAGGTGCCTGTAAAGGGAGAGAAGCCCAGCGCAGGGGGGTTACACACTTTATAGAAAATAGTATGATAAATATTTTATAGTTACCAACAATCTAGAACTGGAGGTGATCAGTGAAGTGGCAACATTTACAAGTGGCACCAGATTATTTAGCTCAGAGTCAAGTCCAGAGAAGTCCTCTGAGGGAACTGAACAATCCCAGTGAATGGGGAGCAAGATGGCAGATGAATTTCGATTTCAATAAACTGTGATGTGTATGCCCATTGGAGGAAAAAGCTGAAACTCCTAAAATACTTTACAAGGTTCTGATTTAACTCAGGACAAGGACCTGGGTGTCATGGTACACAGCCCTGTGAAACCCTGCTCACAGTGCAAGCACAGACAGAAACTAAACAGGACAGTGGGATCCAGGAGGAGTGGGATGGGAAATCATATGGAAAATACAATGCTATGAGATCAGTCATTCAATATTTCACTCTATCCGGTCTCTGTGTAGTAGTGGGCACCCTTCTCACACAGGATATTGCAGAAAGAGAGGGGTTACGTCCAGGGCGAGGAGAATGATCAAGGGCCTGGGGAAACTCTCATCCAGAGAGAGGTTGACAAGACTGGGATTGTTACGCTACAGAGGAGATGAATAAGAGGAGTTATGAAAAAATATTCACTGGTCGAGTAGATGGAGAATATATTTTCCCTGTCTCATAACACAAGATCAAGAGGACATTCAACTAAACCAGGGGTCGGCAACCTTTCAGAAGTGGTGTGCCAAGTTTTCATTTATTCACTCTAACTTAAGGTTTCGCATGGCAGTCCTACATTTTAACATTTTTAGAATGTCTTCTTCTATAAGACTATAATATATAACTAAACTATTGTTGTATGTAAAGTAAATAAAGTTTTTAAAATGTTTAAGAAGCTTCATTTAAAATTAAATTAAAATGCAGAGCCCCAGGGACCAGTGGCCATGTCCCGGGCAGTGTGAGTGCCACTGAAAATCAGCTTGCGTGCCGCCTTCGTCACGCGTGCCATAGGTTGCCTACCCCTGAACTAAACTGAAATATTGTAAATTCAAAACTGACAAAAATAGAATGTTTTCTTCCCTCAATGCCTAAATAGATTGAGGAACTCCTTGCCACAAGATGTATTTGAGGCCATGAGCTAAGCCAGAATGAGGAAGGGTTTGGACATGTACATGGATAGTGAGACTTTAAACGTTCAGCCTCTCCCAACAAACCACAGTGCTCCCTGCTTCTCTGTATAGATCTCCCTATCTACCCCCAGAACCGTCAGCACCGCCTGGTTGTCCATCTCATACCCTTCTCCCCACCTCCATATCACTCAGTCCTGCCCACCTGACTATATACCCCAGTCCCTTCCAGAAACCCACCAGTGCTGTCTGCTTGTCAATGGATGTTCCCCACGCCAAAACTTCCAGCCCTGCCACTCAGTGATGCACCTCAGCCAGGACCACAATCAGGTGCTAGGTCCCACAGTGACAGCTCATAGAAATACCTCCTTAGACTAGGTTAAACTCAGTGTCCGCCTGCACCCGGGAAAAGGAGCCTATTCAGTGAAGGGACCTATTCCAGTGAAGGGAACCCCAGCACCAGCTCAGGCTGTGCAGGGAAGGAGGGACAGACCCAGCAGGAGGGAGAGAGGACACGGAAACTAAAAGGAGTCAGCGTGAGTAACTCTTCCTCAAAATGACACAAAGCTTTAACATATTGCAGCCCGCTAGAAACCCAGACACCCCTTCCTGAGGCTGCTTTTCTGTGTTGGTAATTGCTGACGTTCCCACAAGACTGTAGTGGGGCTGAGCACGGGAGGAGGGATGGTCCAGATGGGGGATTGGTCATAGACAATCTGCTATAGTGTGATCCACATTGCGTTACAGTCTGAGACACCCCCTATCCCAGGGCGCCTCATTACGTCTCTTTGCTCTGTGCATTAGGCAGGATGCCCATTCCCTATTTTGTCCAGTGTCAGGACTCTGTGCCACTGTCTTGTTCCTACAGCACGCCCCCCCTCCCACCAACACACACAAACATTGTGCATCCCTGAACTTTCCACAGTGGGATTTCCATCACCGCCTGGTTTCCTCTAAGCCAGAAACATGCTTTTATTTTTTACTGCCTTTTGATGCTTCTCATCCTCTCTAGACCCAAAGATGCAGGGCCACAGAGAAAGCAGACCCTCCCTTCCTCCCTGAAAAAAAATGTTATCCTAATTGTTCATTTACGAAAACGATGAGGGGACCAGGGGATCTAACTTATGAGGAGATGCTAAAGGAATTGGGCTTGTTTAGACTGCAGAAGAGGAGAATGAGGGGGGATTTGAGAGCAATGGTTTCAAGTTGCAGTGGGGAAAGTCGAGATTGGATATTAGGAAACACTATTTCACTAGGAGGGTTATCTAGGGAGGTGGTGGAATCTCCATCCTTTGAGATTTAAGGCCTAGCTTGACCAAGCCTTGGCTGGGATGATTTAGTTGGGGGATTGTTCCTGCTTTGAGCAGGGGGTTGGACTAGATGACTTCCTGAGGTCTCTTCCAACCCTCATCTTCTATGATTCTACAAACCTCTAAGGATTTCAGCAACTCTCCTGTCAGCTCCTCTTTAGTGCAAATGAGCTCACCCAATCTTTAGCAACGACAGGACAATTCCAGTTGAACTTACTGGAGGTTCATGGCCGGTGTGAATCAGGACATTCATCTAAGTCCTTACTTGAGGATTTAGGGTGAACTTTGGTCCTTGGTGGGAGTTCTGCCATTGAACTCAATGATCCAATATTTCATCCCTAGTACTTAATTTTGGCTCCCAGTTGTGACAATCACTCCCAGCTTCACATCCTGCTACAGAGAGCACTATTCTCTATGCTGATGAAAAAATCTGAAGGAAACCCCCAATTTTTGTGATGTTCTGAGACAAGGCATTAAAGATGGGTATTCCAAAACACACAGAGGCTCTGATTTTGTTTAGGGAGGTGAGTGCAAATCTGGAGTGACCCACCGATGGCAGAATGTGAGAGCAGAATCTTTCCACTCTATGAAATCCTGTGTATCCCCTTCTTCTTGTGAAAAATCTGATAACACAGATACCCACTGCAGAGGCCTTGGCTGCACTTCTTAAGAGGCCAGTGAAGTTGCTGAATTGGAACGCTTGAGTAAACCAGAGGAAAAACCACATCGACCGAAAAAAGGAAGCTACTGAGACAGATAGAAGGACACCGTAAGAGACAAGGAATTGATCTGAAAAACAAATATTTGTCTAAACTATTTCTAATCAATTTTTAGTTCCAATTATTCCAGGGAAATCCCTTGGTGTTTTTGACAATATTAAGCAGTTCAAGTTGTTTCTGCTGATGAATTTCTGCCCACGTGGTTCTTGGCATGAACTCTGGAACCCTCCCTGAGCCCTCAGCACTAACTTTATTGCAGAAACAGGCCACTCATCGAAATCCCACACTGCAGAGAGAGGGAATCTCCTTACTGTGACAGGAAGGCAGAGACTTGACAATCAGTGTACGAGTCTCACATGTCTGACACTTGCTGTGCTTTACAGGTACCTTTATGATTCCCCTGTACAGTCCCTGAGGACTCTCATGTTGGCCAGGACTCCCAGACAATTCCCTCTGCACCATGAACAGTGGGAAGAGCAGAAAATGGACTCTGGAGAGCTTCAGCCTGTGAGCCTGAGGAATAAGAATTGATTTGCTGTTAAGAGCGGCTCAAATTGTCAGGGCAAAAGGGAATATTAACATTTAGATGAATCTTGGGTGAAATAAGATCAATGTCTATATGTCTCATTGAAGTTTGTGATGATAGTTTCCCTAATGGATAAATTGCCGTTTGTTGATCTGCGTAACTGATTACCAGTGGTGATTATAAAACAGAAGCTTACATCTATAACCTATTGTTTACCCAGGACTGTATGGTCAAGTTGATGCTAGAAAACTGTATAAA
>NC_088791.1:351691604-351713313 GCF_011386835.1 Chrysemys picta bellii
AAGGCCCTTGGGTCCTGATGCTGTTTATTTCAGACCTAATTGAGATTTCATGCAGGGGAAGCCTAAGCCACAAGGACTGAGACCCCAGTGCTGACTGTACTGCCCTGAAATATAAACTTTGGACTCTAACCTATGGACTATTTCTCAAAGAACTCTTTGCAACTGCAAAGCTCACCATCTCTTCTATGTATCTGAACTTCAAGATTTGAATTTACGTCTGTATAAATATTGATCTTTTAACCATACACTCTCTTTTTTCTTTTAATACATTTTAATTTACTTACTAACAATTGGCGGTGAGCATGTATTTGTATATGATTTGGAAAACTCAATAACTTGGGAGGTAATGTCTCCAATCCTTTGGGATTGGTAGAACCTTTTCTTTTATATGATGGAATGAGATTTTCAGTAATCCTTATCACATTTGACTTGTGTGCCTAGGTGGAGACCTGAGGTGTGGTTATTTTAATGGAACTGTGTTGCTAGCTTCTGAGTAACCAGTGAGGTATAATAGACGCTGTTTTGTGCTGGGTTTGTAAATCGAAGTATTGCAATATCCACCAGCTTGCTGGAGGATTGCCTGCTGCATTCTTTGCAGTTCACCATAACGGAGTGACCTAAGATGGCCCCCAATGGGACCCTGGTCACACCATGAACATCCTTTCCACTAGGTTATCAACATGGGGGAGTGGGATGAGAGGGGCTTTAGCTATTCTCCTAGGACTGACCACTGTGATAACAAGAGAGAGGCTGGAGCAGTGGAAGATCTGAGCCCTGGTGCAAGATTTGAAGACTGAACCAGAGGCGGTGAACCAAAGTCAGGCCATGTATTAAAGCAGATGCTCACAAGTCCACTGTTCATCACATGAAACTGGCAGAGTTGTTGCTAGTGTACTAGGCTCTAGGTATTTACGTTAATATATTCCAGCTAGTGCAGATCCATCCTGTGACGTGTAATACCTTGGGGAAACACCCTGTAATCCCCATAGTCCTCATTTGTATATAGTTGTGATATTACATCTAAAGCAGGCCATGTGAGGTATCTGGGGAAAGGTTAGGATCTGCTGAACATCATTGTTCTATCTAAATGGGTATCATCAATACATATGAAATTATAAGAATGGAATTGTGTGGTTTTCTCTAAAACATTCTGTGGGTTTGGGAGGCACCCAGATACTGGCTCTACAGAGACAATGAGAGGCAAGGTAACCAATACCTGGGTAGCTGCTGTTGAACAGAAATCACCAGCCATTGTCCAGCAAGAAAGTTACAATTTAATGACTCACCTGCATGCAGCTACACCAAGGGAATAGATCAGCCTGTCCTGGAGACTCAGCAAGGCCCCCAGACATGCCTGGACTTGTTCTTTGTATAAAACAGAACTAAGTGGCTACTTGCCGGGTGTTTCTCTTGCTCCCAACTTTGCTGCAAGCAACAAGGACACCCTTAGGTTTGCATCAGTTAAGGACCACTTCATTTGGCCTTCACAGAGTGGCATTGAGTTTTCAGAGCTAATGCACCGTATATTACAACTGCCTTGGCAGTATGCAGCGGTATACTGCTACGATCAATTGAAAATGGGTTTTGGTCCCGTGTATGGTGGCAGCATTCCCACACATAGTGCAGATGGCAGTACACTACACACACAAAATAAACCTAGTGTCAACTGCTAGGTTGAACAGTCTGCAAGACTCAGTTTGCCCTGACAATCTGAGCTCCTGTTATCGGTGAATATTCTCTTCTATCCCGTGGAGGCTCTCAAGCTGTAGTTCTCCAGAGTCAATTTTCTACTCTTCCCGCTGTTCACAGACCTGAGGGAATTGTCTGGGAGTCCTGGCCAACCAGAGAGTTCACAGAGACTGTACAGGAGAATCATAAAGGTTCCTGTCCAACACACTGAGTGTCAGACGTGAGATTCATACACTGATTCTCAGGGCTCTGCCTTCCTGTCGCTGTAAGGAGATTTCCTCTCGCTGCTGAGTGGATTTTGGTGAGTTGCCTGTTTCTGCATTAAAGTTAGTGCTGAGGGATCAGGAAGGGTTCCAGAGTTCAAGTTAAGAACCATCTAGGCAGGAATTCACCAAAATGGTGACTTGAACTGTTTAGTATTTAGTAGTAAAAAGCTAAACAGTTCAAGAGATTTACAATGGGAAATACAAATGCATTGGAAGTAGTTTAGACAAATATTTGTTTTTCAGATCAGTTCCTTGTCTCTTACTGTGTCCCTCTATCTGTCTCAGTAGCTTCCTTTTTTGGGCGGTGTGGTTTTTCCTCTGGGTCCTTCAATTTTTCCAGTTCAGGAACTTCACTCCCCTTTTAGAAAGTTCAACCAAAGCCTCCTCAGTGGGTACCAGAGGGTTCACAAGAAGAATGGGTCACACACTGGCCAGATTCTGCTCTCACATTCTGCCTTCAGTGGGTCACTCCAAATTGACACTGACCTTCCTGACAGCAAAATCAGGGCCCATGTGTTTTGGAATCCCCATCTGTCATGATTTTCACAGCTGGTAGCCAAAAGATAAACATTAAGGGTGAAATCTTGGTCCTATTCAGATCAACGGCAAACTCCCAACACGGCCCAACAGGAGTTCACCCTAAATCCACATGTAGGGACTTAAATAAATGGCCTGATTTACACTGGCCATGAGCCTCCAGTGACTTAAACTGGAGTCATCCCCTGGCCTCTAAGACTGGGTGAGCTCATTTGGACCAATGCTGAACTGACAGGAGAGTTGCTGAAATCTCACACTCACAGGCTTAGAGGTTCAGAACAATCAGGATAACAATTTTTCTGAGGGGACAGAGGGGTCAGCTCTCTCTTGCCCCTGCATCTCTGGAAAGGACGAGAATCACCAAAAGGCAGTAAAAATAACCAGATGGTGTTGGAAATTTCACCAGGGAGGTCCCAGAATGCACAGTGTGTCTGCGTGTGTATGTGGAAATCCTGGCTTATGTACAGACCAAAGAGGCATATTGAGGCCTCCTGGGGTGGGGTGAGTGTGTTAGACTGTAATGTAATTTCTACCAAACTGTAGCAGAATGTCTCTCACACCTTCCCCATCTGGACCCTCCCTCCTCCTGTGAGCAACCCCTCTACAGCCTTGTGGTAATGTCAGCAATTGCCAACACGGAAAAGCAGCTTCAGGAAGGGATGTCTGGGTTTCTAGTGGGCTGCAATATGTTAAAGCTTCATGTCATTTTGAGAAAGAGTTACTCACACTGGCTACTTTTAGTGTCCACGTCCTCTCTCCCTCCCACCGGGTCTGTCCCTCTCTCCTTCCCTGCACAGCCCGAATTGTTGCTGGCACAGACAGACTCTGAGTTTAGCCTAGTCTGTGGAGGTATTGCTGTGAGCTGTCCCTGTGGGATCTGGCACTTGGTTTTGGTCCTGGGTGAGGGGTATCACTGGGGATGGGGACATACACGGAAACGTGGACAACGTTTGGGGTTGTGGGGCAGGCAGGGGGTACATGGATGGGGGACAGCACTGGTGCCTGTGGGGGAAGAGAGCGGGGTGTACATGGACAGGTGAGCAAACGCTGGGTGTTGTGGGAGTGGGGAGCGGCGTGTACATGGTCAGGCAGGCAGTGCTGTTGAAATTGAATTTTACTTTGTGATTGTTGGTTCAAGGCCAGCACAGGAACCTTTCCTGGCCTTGAATGCGTGTTGGTGGGTCTCAGGGTCTTTCTTCCCTTGCAAGCCACAGAGCTGCAGCTTGGGTGTCACAACCTTTACTCAGGTTTCAGAGTAGCAGCCGTGTTAGTCTGTATCCGTAAAAAGAACAGGAGTATCTTGTGGCACCTTAGAGACTAACAAATGTATTTGAGCATAAGCTTTTGTGGGCTAAAACCCACTTCATCAGATGCATTCAGTGGAAAATACAGTTGGAAGATATATATATACACAGAGAACATGAAACAATGGGTGTTACTATACACACTATAACAAGAGTGATCAGTTAAGGTGAGCTATTACCAGCAGGAGAGAAAAAAAAACTTTTTGTAGTGGTAATCAAAATGGCCCATTTCCAGCAGTTGACAAGAAGTTGTGAGGAACAGTAGGGGGGAAACTAAACTGGTTTTTGAATGTTATAATTCTTGATGTCTGACTTGTGTCCATTTATTCTTTTACGTAGAGGCTGTCCGGTTTGGCCAATTTACAGGGCAGGGGGCATTGCTGGCACATGATGGCATATATCACATTGAATTATAACATCCAAAAACCAGTTGGAGAACACTTCAATCTCCCTGGTCACTCGATTACAGACCTAAAAGTCACAATCCTCCAACAAAAAAAAGCTTTGAATTGGAATTAATTTGCAAACTGGACACCATTAAATTAGGCTTGAATAAAGACTGGGAGTAGATGGGTCACTACACAAAGTAAAACTATTTCCCCATGTTTATTTGTTAGTCTCTAAGGTGCCACAAGTACTCCTAACCTTTACTCAGTTTTGTTTCCAATTGTTGTTGTTGTTGTGTAACTTCAGGCATTTCACCAATGAAAAGAACCATTGATCTTTGCTTCTCAGATGGTTCAATCTCCCATTATACTCTGACCCCCATCCATACTCTCCTTCCTTATCCCAGACTGCCCTGATTCCAACAGTACGCTGGACACTAGTGTCTGCTTCATGTCCCCAGTCATTACTGGCTCCCACAACCTCCGAGCTGCCCCACACTCCCTGCATCTCTTCCTCGGCAGGGGGTTAGGTGCCTCCCATCACACCTGCTCCCTTGGCTGCCAGGTAATCAGTGACTATGTCTCACCAATGAGAATCTCAAACACCTCCTGAGGCTTCGGGGACTGCTACACAGGAACAGCTCACAAGCAGAGAAATTTGCATATAGGCTTTCCAAAATATTTATTTTACTGAAAGTATTGTAAATGGATAGTCTTGTGTTGTCAGACAGGGAGAAACACATTCTTGATCTGCTCTCTACCAGTCATCCCCCTGAAAACTCTCTACCAGCAATTTATAGACTTTTCTCATATCCCTCTAATCAGGGCTGGCTCCAGCATTCCTGTCACCCCAAGCAAAAAAAAAAAGCCACAATCGCGATCGGCAGTGGTAATTCGGAAAAAAAAAAGCCGTAATTGCGATTGGCAGTTCGGTGGCAGGTCCTTCACTCCTATAGGGAGTGAGGGACCTGCCGCTGCCGAATTGCCACACATGCCGCCCCTCTCCCTTACAGACACATCAGGAGTACCATCTGATCTGTGGCCATGGAGACATACTTGGAAACTTTCTGGGTGGAAGTGTGGACGTTCTCAGTGCTCCTTCCAAGCATATGGACCGGTTCAGGGGGTGTGGGCTTCCACATACCGAATCCTGCCGGGTCCATGGGGAGGATGCATGTGGGATTGGGTAATTCACCGAGATATCTGGGAAATTAGACCTCCTGGTATGCCCAATCGATTTTTAGTCAGTGCTCCTGGGATTACATCTGACATTTGGATGGGGTTAGGGAGTCAATGGACATTTTGGCCGTTACAACCCCCACAGCTTCAGTGTATCCGTAAACTGAAGCCAGGAGAAGTTGTTACTCTTCATGACTACGTTTGCTGGGAGGGTAGGGGACAAGGAACTACCCTGACAGGACACTTATTTTTTTAAGCTAATGATAGCTGTGTGTATGTTAAAGCCACCACATTGCAAGACATACATTTTAATCTCATTACCACTGCAGGCAATCATATTATTTACTGGCCTGCAGATAGAATTTTGCAAGTAGTCCTTAGGTTCCAGATACCCTTTAATTGGACTAGTTTAGTGCCTGATCAATTTCAAAATTCGCTTTCACTGTTACCAGAGGTTCAGAAAATCTCTGAAGTACAAGGGCAAATTCACATGCTTCAAAATATGTATCAAGTTAAAAAGTATGCCTTTCAGACAGCTTATAGAGTATCCACCTTATGTACTAAGTATGATGTATTGTGTTCTATGACTAAGATTGTACAACAACCCCATCATATTATCGCTATGGGAATGTTATTGCTTGTGTTGTGCAGGAGTATGTTATTGTTGTTGTGAAGGACGTAATAATAGTAATACCTTTCATGTCCATGCTCATCATGCATTGTCATTACATCCAATCAAAACCCCTAAGGTTGAAGCATCTGATGTAGAATCTGAATTCCGAGATTTAATGCAAATAGAGATTTGAAAATGTTTGTTGTACTAGTATACAAAAGGGGGGGGGGGTTGTGGAAGCAGAGAAAGAACTGACAGGAAGGGGATGCAATACATGACAGTTCGTTAGCAAGAGTCAGGCTAACTGTAACCCTGGTAACGCGAGATTTGTAGAAGCGAGGATTGTGTGAGGCGGGTGAGAAAGAACTGTGTAAGAAGTCATTATGACCTGGTATAGATAAGGTGTAGAAGACCTTGTGTAGATAAGGTATAGAAAATATTGTATGTTGGCAAGAGTCAAAACAAGTGAGGAAATGAGATATCAAGATGGTCTATGTATAAACAAAATGCAACTGTTGCTCATTATTGTCTGTAACAAAAGGTATAAATGCTTGCTGTAATTGTTTACCTGTTGAGAGACCTGCTTAGCTCTCTCCCTCTGCGCAATTGTGAGAGTTAATAAAGCATCTGACTTGCTATACCTAAACAAATAGTGAGAACTCTGTTTTTCTCCGACACCCTACAGGCATGTTATTGAATGACTTCCTACTGTGAGGACTTTGCCCCTTTATCTGAAGCACACAACAAAGACTGCTAATGCATAGACAATACTCAATTAGATGCATCATTTGTCTGATCTGGTATGGAAATTCCTATGTTCCCTATATTTACTAAAAATAATTTCATTTCTTTTTACTCGTCTAGCACAGGTGTAAAGACAGAGGGAATATGCAGAATCCAGAGACCTGTGTTTTTCCAGTAACTAGGAAACTCACAAATTATCTCCAACTCATTTTCTTTCTATCCTAAAGACTACAATCGGACATGAGGTGCTTTGGTCCCATCCGCACACATCTCACGTTGTGTTACCATGTCACTGACTAGATTCTGATCTCAGTCACACAAGTGTGAATGTATAGTTCAGCTGAAGTCAATTGGTTAATGAGGAGTCAAACCAGTCCATATCTTCCTCCACCAAATACAATGGAATTTCCTGCGTGTACACCTACACCATGACTGGTAAGAAATGTCATTATTATTATCTTTTGAGCATCTTTGTGCATGTAGCAGTGAAATTCCATAGAAACATAACAGCCATACTGGGTCAGACTAAAGGTCCATCTAGCCCAGTATCCTGCTTCCGACAGTGGCCAATGCCAGGTGCCCCAGGGGGAATGAAAAGAACAGGTAATCATCAAGTGATCCATCCCCTGTTGCCCATTCCCAGCTTCTGGCAAACAGAGGCTAGGGACACCATCCCTGCCCATCCTGGCTAATAGCTGTTGATGGACCTATCCTTCATGAATTTATCTACCGTAGTTCTTTTAAAAACCCCACTATAGTCTTGGCCTTCACACCATCCTCTGGCAAGGAGTTCCACAGGTTAACTTAGTCTTTATCCCTAGGAGATGCATTTTCTCATTTCTAGGCTCTGTGAATCTGAGTCAAAAGTAATCATAGAATCAGTTACAGTCCACACCACCTACAAGTGTTATTACCTCTAGGAGGATTTGTAACAGGGAGGAAAAATAATGCATGTAGTTACAAAGAATGTCTGTAAAACATACACTGACTCCAATAGGACAGTGACACTTTAGTGATACCAAACTTTTTCACTGGGGCTGCCTCATATTAGGTCCTAAACCTATATTTAGGCACCTATATAAAAGGGGCACTGAGCATCACTTGTGCCCTTTGAGGTCATTTTGATTAGGAAGAGAAAATCAAACACCATGAATAAACTCTATAGCATTGATTACTTGCATACATTGATAGATTATTTGCCTCCCTTCTAAACTAAACACTCCCAATCTATGTATCTCTTATTTTATAGAAGATTTGACCCACTGGATGGTTTCATGCATATTAAAACAGAGTAGGGTGACCAGAGGGGAAGTGTGAAAAATTGGGATGGGGGTGGGGGGTAATAAGTGCCTATATAAGAAAAAGCCCCCAAAATTGGGACTGTCCCTATAAAATCAGGACATCTGGTCACCCTAACACAGAGTCCACAATATTTCTGTAGCTGGAACATGTCCTATCTCTAATGGAAAGCATGTGGGGAATACAAAGAGAACATTCCCTAGGAGTGTCCTTCGATGTATTTCAGCTTTCCTATGTTTATACACTGTTTCCCAGGAACAATCACAGGGATTATGAGGGATCTGTACTCAGTACTTTATTGGCCAGTGATTAATTTTAATCTTTATTTTTTTTTCACCAGCAGAGGAGAGCGTTTCTGGAATAAATGGCAGAGAGAAACCACACTATGGTGACCGAGTTCATTTTCGTAGGATTCACAGATCATCCAGATCTACAGATCCCCCTCTTTATGTTGTTCCTAGTGATGTATCTGGTCAGCCTGATGGGGAATCTTGGGATGATAGCGTTAATCATGGTTGAAACCCGACTTCATACCCCCATGTACTTTTTCCTAAGCCAAATGTCCATTGTAGATATTGGATATTCCACTGCCATAGCTCCCAGGATGCTAATGACCTTTGTAGCAGAGACTAGAACCATTCCTTTGACTGAGTGTGCGGCACAACTATTCTTCGTCTGTTTCTTTGTGACCAATGAATGTTGCCTCCTAGCTGTGATTGTGTATGACCGCTTCAAAGCTGTCTGTAATCCTCTGCTATACAGAGCCATTATGTCCAAGAGACACTGTGTCCTGTTAGTGGCTGGTACATATGTATGTGGCTCTGTGAATTCAGTTGTGCAAACTCTATTTATACTCAGTCTGTCCTTCTGCAGCTCCAATGTTGTCAACCATTTCTTCTGTGATGTGCCCCCTATGCTGAAGCTGTCCTGTTCTGACACCCATGTCACTGACCTTGTACTTTTCACTTTCTCTACTGTAATTGGAATGACTACTTTCCTGGGTGTCCTAATCTCCTACATGTGCATCCTTCTGGCCATTCTCAGGATCCGTTCTGCCAAGGGGAGACGCAAAACCTTTTCCACCTGCGCCTCCCACCTGACAGTCGTCATTATGTTTTATGGGACGCTGATATGTATATATTTAAGACCCAGTTCTAGCTACGTGATGGACCAAGACAAGGTTACCTCTGTGTTTTATGCCCTCGTGATCCCCATGTTGAACCCCCTGATCTACAGCCTGCGAAACAAGGAGGTAAATGATGCCTTTAAAAGGGTGATATACAGGAAGATTTTTTCTTGGTCATTATAATCATTATATTTTAACCAATAAACAGTAGATGGAATAAGAGTGAGTTCTCTGTCATTATCCTTATTTCTATGACTCAGCCACTCCATGTGATGTACAGAAAATCATATAATGGAACCCAGTCAAATACAATATTAGAAATTGCTGTTTTTAAGATCCATGAATGAGGGTCTGTGACACTATGCAGAATCAGCAAGATGCTCTGATATTTGGCTTAAAGGACAATTGCCGTTGCCTGTTATGTTTTAGGCCAGGTTGGAGTTCAGGTGAGAGGATGAGAAGATTGTATGTATCCTTCCTCGGTTCTGAGATTTCATCCAGTGGAGGGCACTGTTAAACATACTGAATCAAAGCAACCAGAACTGAGGTAACGATTATCAAAGCTCAGCTTAGGTCGATTGGCCATGTTCTCGGAATGTATAATGATAAATTCCCCAGAAAAGTCCTCTCTGGTGAGCTTAGGGACTTAGTCTGAATAATGCAGAGTTGACCTTCGTCATGCAGAGCTAGCCTGCACCAAATCAGAGTATCTTCTCTCACCGCTGCATCATGCCGACATGAAGAGGACGTTGTTTTACTCCTGAGTTCTCAACAGAGGAGGTTGTTTCCAGTCATCACAACCAGCCTCCCTGTCTTCACGGTTAGATGGAAGGGGAGCATCCCAAAACTTAAGAGGAATCTCAAACCTTTTTTTCTGTTTAACATGGGGTCACAGGCTGGAGAATGTTGAGAACCACTGGTTTTACTCATTGAAAACTGTTGCCGTTTTATGTAGGGCTTTTGTTTATTTATCTTCTCTCCAACCTATGAAAGAGTTTCTCTGGCAATCCTGAAATTACACCTCTACCCCAATATAACGCTGTCCGCGGGAGCCGAAAAATCTTACCACGTTATAGGTGAAACTGCATTATATTGAACTTGCTTTGATCCATCGAAACGTGCAGCCCTGCCCTCCCCCCCCCCCCCCCCGGAGCACTGCTTTACCGCGTTATATCTGAATTCGTGTTACATCGGGTCGCATTATATCGGGGTAGAGGTGTATATCAATGGTCTGCTTTCTTTGGCTTTCTTTGGACTTTGTAAACAGTGAGACAGGTTCGTCCCTGAAGTAACTCCCTTGTCTTGAGAGAATGATATGGGGACAGATCAAGAATGAATGTAGTCCAATCAATTTATAATGATGTACGATTGTGATGTACTAGTACACATTATGAAGTACTAGTGTGATGCGGCTATCAATATTCATAGCACCAGCAAGCTTCCTACACACGGTGACATTTGAATATTCATACTGGATATGCTCTGGTTAGTCCAGGGAAGTTTTGTCTGAATCATCGATCACTTAAATCCACTTCTTGTGCTCCTAGGAATACTGCTTATGATTTTTCCATATATGTACAAAATGGAATGACGCTATAGTGCCATAACATAAAAGGACTATTTTCCTTTCAAAACTTTAATACCTGTACAGGATTGGAAACCCCATCGTGCAATCAACCACTGCCCATGAGCAAATACACATTTTCAATGAGCAGTTAGACATCCAGTTCCCTGGACAACTCCCTGGAATGGGAGTTTGGTGCCTTTATATCCCCACTTAAACTCCTGCAGTCTGAACCAATATTGACTGAAGTCAATCGGAGTCTTTTCTTGTTTTGTCTTCTAAAAAGCAGGATCAGACTTCAACAACAGCAGCATTAATAACAGTTCCAGACCATCTCAACTAACTAAAAAGTGAGAGAGCCATGCAGTAGGCATGAGCACAGCATAACCCCGGAAAAAGCTAGAGAGAGCTTCTGTCACTGCGGCTACATAAGCTGGGGGTGGTAAAGTAAAAAATTGGTCCTTTCTTTCTTAGGACCTCCTGAGTTCAGGGAAACAGGAGACTGCATTAAAACAAAATACCAGAGCCCATCAGTTTCTACTTCCAACTGGAACATCCCCAGGGCCCTGAAATGTAGCTAGCTGCTTGGCCCATGTATTCCATTAACATTAATACCGCAATACATAACACTCATTGACTGGATACAGCCGCATGCTCAGTTACAGTCGGTGTAAGAATATTATAGAACGTTGACATAAAATTATATGGAAATTTTCCATAAGGAATTGGCTTCAGGTTTGAATACAGTATAAAACCTCTACTAGTGGAGGCTAAGGGAGATGCTTGTTTATTCACTGAGTGGATTATTTTAGTTTGGAACCAAAGATTAAACCTGGGCAGGAAATGGTTTTCCTGTCCCATGAAAATTTTGGAGATTTTAAAAATGTCCCATCCCCAAAGCTGATATTTTCCTTTTTTCCACAAACCAAAAAGCTGGGGGAAAGTTGATTTTGATCAATCAAAATATTTTGTTCCAATAGTTCAAATTATATGAACATTAAACAAAATAATGAGCTAATTAACATTTTGAAATATTAATTTTGAACTAAAAAAAGGCAACTTTTCGTTTTGAAAATGTCAAAAATGAACATTTAGACAATTTTAAGCTTCTTTTTTCTTTCAATTTTTTTTAAATGAGTAATTCATTGAAACTGGAATTTTCCCACAAGAATATTTCATTTTTGATGAATCAGTATTTTCCAGTGCAGAAAGCATTGGGCTTAAATTGCAGCAAGGGCGGTTTAGGTTGGACATTAGGAAAAGTTTCCTAACTGTCCGGGTGGTTAACCACTGGAATAAATTGCCTAGGGAGGTTGTGGAATCTCCATCATTGGAGATTTTTCAGAGCAGGTTAGACAAACACCTGTCAGGGTTGTTCTAGATGGTGCTTTGTCCTGCTATGAGTGCAGGGGACTGACTTATGACCTCTTGAGGTCCCTTCCAATCCTATGATTCTATGATTGATCCAATATTGCGCTCTAATATTTTTCATTGAAACTTTATTAATGCAAGATAAAAAGAACCCCCGTGAATGGGGTTGGGTAGCGGGTCAACTCTTGAATCCCGGAGGAAGTTGCATCTGAGTGTGCTTCAGTGGATTTATGTCCTCTCACCATTAATCACAATGGGCTAAACTCTATTATCCCTTGGCTCAAGTCTACCTCGCAGAGTTTAAGTGTAAGGCATTTCCATGGGGTAGAAAGTATCCTAACTACAGCTGGCCAAAATTCTTTGGCTGAAACTTTTTTCAGAGAAAAATGCACATTCAGCTACACCAGAATGTTTGCCCAATTGTATTGGGTTCTTCGGGATGGAAAAACATCAAATAAATTCATTTCCCCACTGCTAAACCTTGCTGTTCAGTGTCCCACCTCTGCATGGAGGGGTGAAAGTAAAGCTCTAAATCAGTGTTGGTGAGAACAGGGGCTTGTTTGCGTTGGGAAGCTATTCCTGAGCAAGGTAATATGTGAATTTAAGGCACTAGAGCTATTCCTGAATAGCTCCTGGTATGGACACTCTTAATTTACTGGATTAAACTAAACCGGAAAATGGCATTCTTCTATGCGGCCATGTAGGGAGTTACATTAGCTAGCTGTAGAGTCCGGTTCCTAACGCAATAGAATTGTGTCAGTGGTGAGAATAGGGCTAATCAGTGTATAGCAATGATGAGAAAAAAAATTGTATGATCAAAAGAGCTCTGTGAATAGCTGATTTCTTGGGTTGCTGGCTAGTCTGAAACATAAATGAAAAATTTAGTTTCTGGTTGATCCAAATTGATTTTGTTTTTTCAAAAATTTCAATTTTTTTGGCTGACTGACAAGTTGAATGAAATGTTTTGTTTGATCAGTTGCTGTTTTTGCAATTGTTATTTTTTTTAATAAAATTTAAGTACATTTTGAAACAAAAAGTCTTTTAAATGGGAAACTTAAAGTATTGAGACCTTTTAGATTTTTCTGAGATTTTAGATCAAAGCAAAACAATTCATCTCATTTGACACAGATTCATAAAATATTTCAGTTAACCCAAATCTGCGTTCCTCAGAAAAAAAGTATTTTGGTCCAACTCCCCTCTCCCCCCAGTTCTAATGAACAATATATCGTGTTGCTCAGAGTAAAACTATCCCAATTCAAATTAGTCATGAGGCTCACATTTTCAACAGTGAGGGTGGTTAATGGCTGGAATGAACTACCATGGGAAGTGACGGTTTATCCAGCTACAGCTGCTGTGAAATCAAGACCCGATGGCTCTCTGGAAGATACACTTAATAAATGCCAGTTAATGGGCTTAATACAGAGGATAACTGTATAGAATTGTGACCTGAGTTATACAGTCAGACTAAACGATGTCATTGTCCTTTTTAGCCCTTAAATATATATTATCAATTTATAGCATTGCTGTAAGTAAACCTATAAAATCACTATTTGGCATTGACAACAAGGAGTCCTTTGGCACCTTAAAGACTAACAAATTTATTTGGGCATAAGCTATCGTGGGTTGGAATCTTCTGGGTTCTGGCCCACCTTAGCTTATGCCCAAATAAATTTGTTAGTCTTTAAGGTGCCACAGGACTCCTTGTTGTCTTTGCTGAAACAGACTAACACGACTACCCCTCTGAAATATATAGCATTGGTGGGAGTAACATTACATGACCATTATTATTGATACTACTTCATTAATTCATTAGTATTGGGCTTAATCCCAACCCCATTCTTTTAGGTGCTGTACCAACATATAACAAAAAAACAACCTCTGGCCAAAGGAGCTTGTAATGTAAGCTGAAAATAAGAGACAACGGTACAGATGACAAACAGATGGGGAGCAACACAAGGTGACAACAAGATGATTGAGAATAAAGCTGAATAACAAGTTGCTAGAGCCTTGTCAGAATTTGATTTTTAAGTTTTTTATAATTTTAATTGATAATATCAATGTTTTATTTTTAAGCCTTTTTTATTTTAAATGTTTAAATCTTTACAATTGCGGGAAATTATGGGGGATCAGACAATGGGAGGTCAGACATAATTTTGTTAATGACAGCCGACACTGAGATTCAAAAAGTTAAAGCTTTATAAATGTTAAAACACAAATTGTCAACATCACATGTCAAAATATACAAAATAAATATCCTTAAATCAAACGCTAATACATTCTCAAGCTGCAGTTTTTCTCATTCTGCCTATCTGTAAATTTCAATTATTATTGATGGCAATAATTTTTTCATTGGTTTGTGTGCATATGGTGAAATCAATAATGACCAACATTTATTGAGAAAAATCTATTCCTTCCAAGCCTAAGTATATACGATAACACTGGTTAAGAATAGATGGATATAGCACTAGTATGAATACAGATGTGATCAATATAAAGACAACTGCATAGTACTTCACTCTAGAAGGAAAAATCAAATGCATAATACAATGTGGGGAATAACTGGCTAGGAGAAGTGCTGCTGAGATGGATCTGGGAGTTCAAGTGGGTCACAAGTTGAGTATGAGCCAACAATGAGCTGCAGTTGTGAAAAGGGCTGTCTGGGGTGTATTACCAGGTGTGTTGTGTGTAAGACCAAGGCAGTGATTGTATGGCTCTGCTTGGCACTGGTGAGGCCTCAGTTGAAGTTCTGTGTCTAGGTTTGGGAGCCACGCTTTAGAAAGGATGTGGGCAAATAGGAGAGAGTCCAGAGGGGAAAAACAAAAATGACAAAAAGGGTTTACAAAACCTGATCTATTAGGAAAGTTTAAAAAAAATTGGGCATGTTTTGTTTTGAGACAAGACGACCGAGGAGGGACCTGATAACAGTCTTCAACTAGGTTAAGGGCTGCTATAAAGGGGATAGAGATCAATTGTGGCAACCCGTATGAGGCCCAGACACTAAAGAGAGCAAAAGCGTTGAATTCTCATAGTGCAAGTTACATACTGAGCATTAATTAAAGCATCACATTAAGAAATTAAACCTAGAAGCAAGTTTATTTTATTTTTAATCTCAGATAACCTTGCAGGGCACCATTTCAAATAGATTAATGGTCAAGAAACAAGGAAAGGTGTCTATATTCCAACAGCCACATAATGACAGGACCTTAGGTAACATTGTTCCTCTCAAGCAATTGTAAAACATAATTTCCACATGCTACATCAGTTCTTTGAGTTTCATTTAATTCTTGTACAACATTTGTGATACACAAATCAAGGCAGTAACACATAGAGCATACTCCTACCCTTCTTCCAATTGTTCTTCTCAATTGACTGGAATTGTCATGGTGACAAATTAGCTGGGAATGTTTTTCCAGTCTATCACCCTCTTAAGAGCATCCTTAACCTCCTTGTTCCTCAGGCTGTAGATCAAGGGGTTCAACATGGGGACCACCAGGGTATAAAACACAGCAGAGATTTTCTCCTGTTCCAGTGAGTAGCTGGAACTGGGTTGTATGTGGCTTAAGCTCACAGGTCCATAGAACATGGTGACAGCTGTCAGATGAGAGGCACAGGTGGAGAAGGCTTTGAGCCTGCCCTTGGCGGAGCAGATCCTCAGGATAGAGAAGAGGATGTACAGATAAGAGATTATGACAAACAGGAGGGTGGACATGGCAATAACTCCAGAGAACGTTACAAGCAAAATCTCATTGATGTGGTTATCAGAGCAGGCAAGCTTCAGCAATAGGTTAGTGTCACAAAAGTAATGATTGATGATGTTGGGCCCACAGAACGACAACCTCAGCAAGCCACATGTGTGGGTCAGTGAGTTCACGAGCCCCCTACATATGAGCTGGCCACTAGATGAATACAGACTCTCTTATACATAACAGCGGTGTAGAGCAGAGGGTTACAGATGGTTACATAGCTGTCACACGCCATCACGGCCAGCAGGAACCCTTCTGTGGTCACAAACACGACAAAAGAGAAGTGTTGGGCAATACAGACAGGTTACTGAGGAAGAAGTACATGGGGGAATGGAGTCGGGGATCAACCCTGATCAACACAATCATCCCAAGATTCCCAACCAGCGTAAGAATGTAGATCGCTAGGAACGCCGCAAAGAGGGGTATCTGCAGCTCCTGACGATCAGTCAGCCCCAGGAGTATGAACTGGGTCACCATGCTGTGGTTGCCCTCAGCCATTTATACAGGGGTGCATGAAACCATACCTGCTGGGATAACAAGAGTGAGCTGCATGGAAGAAGGAAATTTCATGGCATGAATTAAATCTGAATGACACCGCCGGGCTTGAATGTGGGTAGTGAATATCTTACAGGAAACCAACCGCCATGATGTCTGGGAAGAGTTGGGATGGACCTTTAGATTTACACTCACTTTTTAATAGGGCTGAGATTTTCAAGGCTGTCTAGGAGATTTAGACATCCAAGTCTCCATAAAATTGACTGGAATTAGGCATCAAGTTCCCCATAGGGAGTTTCCAGATTCATGTCTATTATCACAAATGTTCTTCAATGAAACATATCTGGCATGTGTTTGAGTTTGAGCTTGGTACTTTATATTGTCTGCTCACTGAGGGTAAATTAGAAAGCACTCATACTTTAAATCCTTCCAGATTAGGGTGACCAGACAGTAAATGTGAAAAATCGGGACGGGGGTGGGGGTAATAGGAACCTATAGAAGAAAAAGACCCAGAAATCGGAACTGTCCCCTATAAAATCGGGACATCTGGTCACCCTATTCCAGATAATCCTTTTAGATGACTACAATGTCTGTTATGTCCCAGTCACTTGGTTACTACTGCTTTGTAACACATCCCCTGGCAGTGTTGCTAATCTCAAGCATTTGAAAACCATGAATCAGGCTTCCAAACATCATGCAATTGGCTTAAAATCTTGAGATCTTTAAAAAATAATACACACGGGGTTTAGAGATGGGGCAGGGAAGGATAATTCTGTTTCGTGCAAGATTTTTATTTTTCAGAATTTGGTTTAGGAACAAACCCACAGTTTTTGAAAAGTTTCTGAAAAAGGGAACGGATCCCTGGAATCATGGACACTGACAATTTTGGATGTTCCCAGCCCCCAGAGCAATCCGCATGTGTGTCTGCTCCAAGGCCATGGACTCTGGAAGCTCTGAGGTTGCTAGCAGGCCACTGGGCAGGTTACAAAGGAGCTGGGCAGGTGAACTAGCAGAAACCAGGCAGGATTCGGATGCAGGCAGAGTTTCCTCCATTCCGTGGTGCTGCAGTGAAATTGGCCCTTCTTCACGAAATGTCCCAATTTCACTCAGTCAGCAAATTGCAATGGAACAATGTTTCTGGGCCCTGGAGAGAGTCACATTGTCAAGCTTTTCTTAGCAACCCTTAGGGCTAGAAACATACTTAAAAAAAATCGGAGATTCTTAACTGATCACATGACTGAAGGACCTGGGGCTTTAAGAGAAGCACCAAATATCATGAGAATTGGCAACTGTGCCTTCAATCTATGCTATCCTTGCTCTAGGAGATTTCTGGCCACTTGACTCCAGTCCCAATTTCTTATGCCTACTAGTGGTACACACTGCCAGGTCCTTCATCTCTCTAGGTCATTCGCCGTGACACAGGAATATGATACAGGTGGGAAATGGTGAAGAAATAATTTTGGCACAGAAGCGACAATGGAAAGCAATGTGCAAGGCAAGGATCTGAAGGAGGGGGAGGGAGGATGCTTGAAGAGGGAGCATAGGGGGTTGCATGAAGCCACAGGTGAGAGAATGAGATAAAAGGAGAAATTGCTGTATAGAAGAGGAGTGTGAGGAGAGTGGAGAGAGAAAGAAAGAAGAAATAAGGCTGAAGAGACATGAAGGCAAAACTATGTAACGCCTCAAAAGTGAGACTTTCTCCATTTGTTTCCTTCTTCTGGCTCCCCCTTCCCCATTTTATCAAACACAACCAGCTTGTTTTCAATCCAAGGCCCTTCACAGGCTATCAACACCGTGAGGCTCATCTGCTATTGCAGTGTCATCTACCACCTCCGCCCTTCCAATGCTACCCATTGGTTACATTTTTCAAACAAACACGGCCATGACTGGGGCTGCCGCAGTGCAAATAATTATTGTTATTTCCCCCTTATGGTTCGAGATCGGCCACACCAGAACCCACCGGATCCCAGTGTCCGTCTTCCCCCCTCCCCCACTCACACGCATACACAACACTGGATAATGGTCAGACTGGCACTAGGGGCACGATTCTGAGATCGGCCATTAATTCCTGGCTCTGCTACAGGCTTCCTATGTGATTCTGGACAAAGCAAAGATTTCCTCTTTGCCTCAATTCCCTCTTTGTAAAATTTGGGTAATAATCCTTCCTTTCGCCCACCCTCTTCTGTCTTGTTTAATAGACTGTAAGCTCTTGAGGGGGGGAACTCTCCCTTACTATGTGTTTCCAGAGAACCTAGTACAGTGGGGCATTGACCTCTAATTGATAACACAACAACAATAAATTACAGCCCTGACTTATCTCTATAATTGGCTGTAGCCAAAGCCCAGAATCTGAAAATCCTCAAAGGTTGCAGAAGTCGGATCTGAATCTGATTCCAGATCTGAAGTGTGTAAGTCAGATTCATCTCTATGTATAATACCGGATTCTTACCTAATATCCATCTGGACCTTTCAGGGTCTTCCATGAACCATATCCATTGCCCCTGTAATTTATCCTGAGACAGAAAAATGAACAATGTCTGTCTCAAGTTGCAAAAATGTTGCAAAAACAGCACATTTTCAAGTAAATGGAGAAAATGGAAAGTTATGTCCAGGAATCAGAACAGAAGGAAAATAGCTATCCCACCTCCACTGAAGGAAAGAAGTATTGTATCATAGCTACTGGTGGAAGAGAGAGTTCAATCACTCTTCATCCCTAAGGGATCATGTTAGGGCACCAAATACCTTTATATATATATATTCACTTCTGTGTCATTTAGAGATCAAGTCTCTGAAGTCACACCTCCAATTACAGTCTCAAGCCAGGCTCAGAGGGGCTCATTACAATGCCCTCCTTGGTGCCCTAACATGCTACGTAGATTTGTGTATTTGCCTTTGCTTAGTTTTACGGAAAGCTCTCGCTGTTTTGCTAAGCCACAGGAAGAACTCTCAAGAGCAGTGTAACTGCAAAGGAATGGCTCAGTCTTTCTTTCCGTAGGGAGCACTCAGTGAATTCAGCGTCAACGTTAGGCTTAAAAGAAATCCAGACATGTTAAACTATGGAAAAAGCGCAGTTACAGCAAACAAACAACTGTAACTTTGTTCTGTGTAGATGCCAAGAAATCACCCTACCCTTACAATTAGTGCCTAATAGTGCCTTACAATTTACCGCCCCTGATTGGGTCAAACTGATTTTTCATACAGTTTAAGGCCAGAAGAGGGCAATGTGATCATCTAATCTGACCTCCTGCATAACAAAACCTTGCCCAATAATTTATGTATCAAGCCCATAATTATTATTTTTTTTTAGCTCTCACACATCTTTTAGCTAGATATCCAGTTGGAAAGACTTCAAGTGACAGACAATCCACCATTAGCAGGAGTGTTGTAAGCAAGACAGGAGAAGTAATTCTTCCAGTCTACACAGCTGCAATAAGGCCTCAACTGCAGTATTGTGTCCAGTTCTGGGTGCCACATTTCAGGAAACATGGGAACAAATTGGAGAGAGTCCAGAGAAGAGCAACAAAAATGATTAAAGGTCTAGAAAACATGACCTATGAGGGAAGATTGAAAGAATTAGGTTTGTTTAGTGTGGAAAAGAAAAGACTGAGAGGAGACATAACAGTTTTCAAATACCTAACAGGTTGTCACAAGGAGGAGGGAGAAAAATTATTCTCCTTAACCTCTGATGATAGGACAAGAAGCAATGGGCTTAAATTGCAGCAAGGGAGGTTTAGGTTGGACATTAGGAAAAAATCCTAATTGTCAGGGTGGTTAGGCACTGGAATAAATTGCCTGGGGAGGTTGTGGAATCTCCATAATTGGAGATTGTTCAGAGCAGGTTAGAGAAACACCTGTCAGGGATGTTCTTGATGGTGCTTAGTCCTGCCATGAGTGCAGGGGCCTGCACTTGATGACATCTCGAGGTCCCTTCCAGTCCTATGATTCTGTCATGGGTTAAGTGATGCTTTTTGTTAAGATGGCTGGTGCTAGTAGCTGGGTATGGCTCTGTTTTTTGCCCCCTTCCTCTGCCTGCACAGTTCTCAGCTCTAGGACACTGCTGCTTCTGTAGGCCACGCAGCAGGCTCCCCAGCCTTTAGAATTGCTTTTCCCCCTGCCCTGGGTCTGAGCTGTGTTGGGGGCAGGGGAGTGAGATGAAAACTCCACGGTGTTTGGGTGAGGGCAGAAAGGGAGTGGCAGCAGCAGGAGGCAGAAGGGAGCAAATTGCATGGAAAAGAGGGGAAATGTTTGACTGGTCTGAAAGGCAGTGGGCCTAGGGTTTAGGCTGTGATACCTCAGACCACTTCAATCTCTCCATTCCTGAGGAGAGCCCTGTTGGGTCATACATATCAAATCAAAGGATCCTAGAAGGAGCCTGGCATGTGGTTGAAACTTGCCCGTAGCTCAATGTTATTAGTTTTACAGTAGCGACTGGAGGTGCAAACTGAGACCAGAGCCCCAGAGTCCTTGATTTCAATGGGGCTTCTTACAGTCTAAAGCATGTTAAGCATGTGCTTATGTTTCCTTGGATTGGGGTTAGCGAGCTCAGTACCTTGCTGGTCTGAGCTCTTATTCTGGGTGAGCTGAGAAGTTGGGAAATGTCTGTAGATCCTAGGAGAGCTGTTAAAGCAGAACTGCAAAGAAACTGGAGGGATCTGACAGCTTTATATGGCATAGTGTATGGATACTAAACATCACACTTCAGGGCTTAAACCAATCTCTAATTATTAGAGATCATGGCAGGATGTGGGGAAGGGCTGATTAGTCCACATCTGCCTATTGAAGGCTATTAAACCTTCTTTTGAAACCTCTGATACTAGCCACTATCAGAGACATGATACTGCACTAGATGGAGCTCAGGTCTGATCCAATCTGGCAATTTCTATGTGTTTATCCAGGATTTCATAAAAAGACCGGTGAATCCAAATGCTTCTGCAGACCAAATTCCTTCTAAAGAGAGAATCTGAACCAGTGGGTGCTGCCCCATTCCAAACGCAGTGACCGTAGGCACTTATCGGCCAGAGAGGGGGTGCTCGTGACAGGCGGGTGTCGAGGCCGTTACACTGAAAACTGAAATCTGAAGTCAGATTTGATCCAGGTCTCTCTTAAACAGCTATAAACAGATGCAAATCAAGAGGAACTGCATTGAAATCCCCTGGAGTTCCAGCTATGTAAAACCTGTGCAAACCAGATCATAATAATCATCATAATAATAAAAACCTCAACCACAACAACATACTCCACTGTACAGAGCTTTCTCCATGGGGTACTCCTGGGGGAATTCTGCAACAAAACAATATTTTTAAATTCTGCGTATTTAATTTGTCAAAATAACACTATATAATCACACCGGTTTCAATTATTTTGGTAATTTTTCAAAATACCTGCCAGCCACA